>NC_066872.1:21718155-21885272 GCF_022985175.1 Labeo rohita
TAGGTTTTCAAACCTTAAAACTGATGCACACTACAACACACACATTTTATACTTATTCAGAGAAATAAGTATTCCTTGTGACAGCAACGCGTAGTGCAACATCTTATACAAACTTAGCTGTTAACGGACAAATGAATGCATGCACAACAGTTCAATCTTTTCCCATCATGTTTGGACTTAATCTGTTCGTAACATTACCAAATGCATTCTGGTTATGGTTTGGAAAGAGATAAATGCACCGGTAAAACTTTAGTGACACTTTTCTAACTTTGTGTTTGGACTATGCAAATAAATTCCACAGGAGGAAAGAAGGGTGGGCCACCACATGTCCCCCCACTGATGGAACCAGCCAATCACAGCACGGAAATGGAGAAGCGCCAAATTGCAATCTACTCCTCATCAGAAAGGGATAAAGGTACCCTCCAAAAGACACTCCTTGTTCTGAGTCTGCCGCCCGTCAGGGTGAGGCAGTAGCAGATCACCTTCGTTCTGAGTCTGCTACCTGTGAAGGAAAAGTCACAAACAGAACAACCTTCATTCTGAGTTTGAGCCCTGCGACGAGGGTGAGACAATAGCAGATTAACTCCTTCTTAGTCTGTCATCCAGAGAGACTAACAGATACCCGTACTGGGCCTGAGTCCCGTTAAGGGAAGAGGCAATAACATCTACGCCGTTCTGAGTCTGCGACCCTCAAAGGTGATATAACAACAGATACCAAGTCCATGTCTCCAGCTTTTGAGGCAGCAACAGATACAACTACATTCTGAGCCTCTCGGCCTGAAGGAAAGAAATAATCTACGTTCAGAGTCTTCGTCCAGCGAGACAACAACAGAAGCAGCGTCCTGAGTCTCCATCCTAGGGAGACAAAGCAGATTGATCAAGTTCTGAGTCTCTAGCCCACAGAGGCAGAAGACACACAGACATCTGCAACAAGTTTAAGCTCCGGTGAGCAAACCTTCACTTCAGGTACTTTTGCTTGCGTGTTCCAAGCTAAGGATCTTCAGCACCTACTCCAGGGCCACATCTGTGTGTTCCAGATCTTAAGACCTTTTGGTGCTCCAGGAGATCAGCATCCTACAGTGCTTCATGTTCAAGGCTGTTGAAACGGATTCCTGCTCCTTTCCCCACTGTACTGCCACCAGCTCAACCAGGGGGAGAAGCCACCGCCACCGGACTGCTCACTCAACCACAGCGAACGTAAATATCATTTCCAAACCTCTTCCAGAGACCTTGGCATTGTTCTATATTATCAGTATATGATTTTCTAATTTACATTAGGTATTATATAGCTGATTGCAGTTGATAACAAAGCTTACACATATTTGTTTGATGCATAATAAGGTTCTTCACCTTATTTGTTTCAGAGTAGCAACAGTTTATCTCTCCAGATAACGTAGCTCTGACATAGCAACAGCCAACATAATCACTTGCATTTTATGCATCTTATGTACTTTATTCCTTTTCCATTCACGGTATTCATTTAGTAGTTGCTGATTACTCTTGTCTGTCTTTTGTTAATAAAATCTATTTTATTACAACTTGTGTCTTCCTTGTGTTGATAAGAGGTTCTACAAGTTAGAGATCCCACCAATCTGTCTTATGTGATGTACTCATAATCACACATTAACTGACACATGATCCAAGAACTATAACGTCAGGTGTGACATGAGTACCCATCACTACCCTATTTCACCTCCCTAGGTTGGCGAAAGCAAAATTCACTACATTAATTGGCGTCCCTAGGGTGGCAAAAGCAAAATTCATGCATTAGTGACTAATCCTGTCCTGTACAGCCCTGACTTTGAGAAAATGTTTGTGCTTCAGACGGATGCTTCTGAAGTAGGATTAGAAGCCATTTTGAAACAAGAGCAGGGAGGTGAGTTACATCCTGTGGCTTATTTGAGTCAGAAAACTATATCCTCAGGAGACGAGGTACTCGGTTATTCAAAAAGAGTGTTTGGCACTGCAGTGGGCTCTTGATTCTTTCAAATACTATCTGTTGGGATGAGATTTTATAGTTAAAATGGATCATAGAGCATTGCAGTGGATTGATAAAATGAAAGATACCAATGCTCAAGTAACTCATTGGAGTCTGACCATGCAACCTTTCCATTTTACTATAAGATATTGGCCAGGGTCAGAGAACGTCACTGCTGACTTCCTCTCTCGCTTACCTTGCGAGAGTTTGGGGGAGGGGGAAGATGTGATGATGTCATAATTCATCTTTATTCATCTTGGGGGTTTAAGAGGAAGTTCGGCTGTCACGAATCTGTTCCTGAACACCAGTCCGCTCGCCACCAGAGGTCGCTTTGACATTCACATTACACTGACTGTTGCACCACACCCCGGACCTATGTTCCCCATCAGCTATTGCGCTGATCACCTTCATCCAATCAGACACTGTTTATAAGCCTTGGACTTCCCACTGCCATCTGCCGAGTATTGTCTTGCATTTAGCACTCAAGTTGTGTTAGCAACTGTACGGAGCCACTTCTGTTAATCAAGAGTCAAGTTCATTTGTGTTTTCCAGTTTAGCCTTGTTTTTGTATCTAGTCATTCGAGTCTTGAATCTACGCCTTGTTTTATTGTCTTGACTGTTTCGCTGCCAGCCTTTCGGAACTCTTGTCTGTTTTATCGGATTACCCCTTTTTGCCTAGCCCTTTGGATTACGTTCACCGTTGACCGACCCAAGCCTGTTCTGGATTACTCTTTTGTCTTGCCTTCACATACCTGTTTGCCATTGTCTGACCCTGCCTGTTATATGACCATGTCTCTGTCGATGTCCCTTAATAAAAGCTCGCATTTGGATCTGCCCGCTTCACGCATATTTAGATATTGCACATTACTCTGATCTGCCGGACTGTGTGCTGATAGACTTTTTCCTCAAAGGAATTAATCAGCCCGCAGAAGTCACGGCTCAGATGCGAGGGCCAGCGTTCATCACTCTGTCAGTGTATGGACTTTGCTTGATTATGTGTGGGCTCACTGTTTACTGTGGGTGTCCCGGAGGAGGCGGCTGCACCGGTGCGTGCTCACGTAATGGCGGCGACAACAACACTCCATCACTGCTGCCATCCCGGTGTCATACAACTTCACAGCTGTGTTTCCTGAGTCAAGACAAGCCAGAGCTGCTCTTCCTGTGTGAAGTCAAGTTACAGCTGTGTTTCCTGAGTCAAGTCAGAGCTGCTCTTCCTAAATCAAGTCCAGTTACAGCTGTTGTTCCTGAATCAAGCAAAGCCACAGCTGTTGTCCCTGAGTCAAGTCAAGTCACAGCTGTTGTTCCTGAGTCAAGTCAGGTCACAGCTGTTATTCCTGAGTCAAGTCAAGTCAGAGCTGTTGTTCCTGAGCCAAGTCAAGTCAGAGCTGATCTTCACGAGCCAGGTCAAGTCACCACTGATCTTCACAAGCCAAGTCAAGTCACAGTTGATCTTCATGAGCCAAGTCAAGTCACGGCTGCTCTTCATGAGCCAAGTCAAGTTACTGCTGTTGTTCCTGGGTCAAGTCACGTCTCAGCTGGTCGTCCAGAGTCACATTACATCCCAGCTGGTCGTCCAAAGTCACGTCACATCTTCCAGAGTCCTGTCACGTCTCGTCTGTCTGTCCAGAGACTCGTCACGTCTTGTCTGACCTCCCAGAGCCTCGTCACATCTCGTCCGATCTCCCAGAGTCTTGTCTCGTCTGATTGTCCAGAGTCTAGTCATGTCATGTCTGATCGTCCAGAGCCCCGTCAAGTCTCGTCTGACCTCCCAGAGCCTTGTCACATCTTATCTGACCTCCCAGAGCCTCGTCACGTCTTGTCTGACCTCCCAGAGCCTTGTCACGTCTCACCTGACCCTCCAGAGTCATGTCATGACTGCCAATGTGATGGCGGTCACCATTTTGAGTGTGTGGGCCGCACACTACACTCCAGAGGCCTCGTCTGTCCATGAGTCAGCTCCAGAGGTCTCATCTGTTCACGAGTCTGCACCAGAGGCCTTGTCTGACCATGAGTCTGCGCCAGTGCCCCTGGGGTGGCAGCTTCGGCTGCAGAACCTCTCTCCTTGGTGTTCTGTCTGCGTCTTCTGTCCCTGTTTTCCCCAGGTCCCGGTCCATGCCGTGGGTGTCTGCTCTGCCCTGGAGGGCTCCTGCCCTGTCTGCTCCGCCCTGGAGGGCTACTGCCCTGTCTGCTCTGCCCTGGATGGCTCCTGCTCCGCCCTGGAGGCCTCCTGCCCTGTCTGCTCCACCCTGGAGGGTTCCTGCTCCGCCCTGGAGGGCACCTGGTCCACCTGCTCCGCCTCCTGGAGGGCACCTGCTCCATCTGCTCCACCCTGGAGGGCTCCTGATCTGTCTGTCCTGTTCTAGTGGCCCTCGGCCCTGCCTGTCCTGCCGGCCCCGCCCTGGTTCTCTGCGCTGCCGGACCTGCCTCAGTCCCCAGGTCCTCCACATGGTCCTGGCCCTCCATCCCTCGCCTTGTCCTGCCCCCGCTCACTTTTTTGATTGTTTTGTGTTTGGGGTTGGGGGGGGTAGTGCTCTGTCATGAATCTGTTCCTGAATGCCACTCCGCTCACCACCAGAGGTCACTTTGACATTCACTTTACACTGACTGTTGCACCACACCCCGGTCTACGTTCCCCATCAGCCACTGAGCTGATCACCTTCATCCAATCAGACATTGTATATAAACCTTGGACTTCCCATTGCCATCTGCCAAGTATTGTCTTGCATTTAGCACTTGACTTGTGTTAGAAACTGTACGTAGCCAGTCATGCCAATCAGACTGTTTCGCTAATGTTTCACCTCTATCTATTCATGTTATTAACCTGTCTAAGGAGGATTAGTAACTAGTTAAACTACCATCTGAGTATACTGCTCTAACTGAAGCTTTCAGCAAAAGCAAAGCCACCCAATTGCCTCCTCATCATGCCAATGATTATGCCATCGAACTACTGCCTGGTTCTACGCCACCCAAGGGATGCATATTTCTCTTGTCACAACCTGAAGCTGAGGCCAGGAGGAACTACATTAAGGAGGAATTGGCGGAAGGCTTTATACGTCCTTCAACGTCACCTGCATCTGCCAGTTTTTTCTTCGTTAAGAAGAAACGGAGGCTTCAGACCGTGCATCGACTATAAGGGTTTTACTGAGATCACTGTCAAGTGCCACTACCCTCTTCCTCTCATTCCCGCAGCCCTGGAACAGCTCCGGTCAGCCAGGTACTATACCAAATTGGACTTAAGAATTGCTTACAACCTAATACACATTCGGGAGGGGGACGAGTGAAAAACAGCTTTCTCCATGTGCACAGGTTACTATGAATACTTGGTCATGCCCTTTGGCCTGGTCAATAGTCCGTCAGTTTTCCAAACCTTTGTTAATGACATCTTTCGAGACATGCTGAACAAAACAGTGATTGTATATATTGATGACATTCTGGTATTTTACAATACCTTTCAAGAACATGTCCAGCACGTCCAAGCTGTTCTTCAACAACTAATTCAACACAAACTCTGTGCCAAGGCGGAGAAATGTGAGTTTCATCAGACCTCTACCTCATTCCTAGATTACATTATCAGCCCTGAAGGGGTTGCCATGGACGACAACAAGGTACTAGCTGTCCTGAACTGGCCGCAACCATTCACCTTGAAGGAGCTGCAGCACTTTCTCAGTTTCGCAAACTTCTACAGGAGATTCATTAGAAATTTCAGTTCAGTAGCAGGACCTCTTACGGTGATCGCCAAGAAAGGAGGTAGCCATCTTCATTGGTCATCTACAGCCTTCGACACTTTTCAACAGTTGAAACAACTCCCATTTGTGGTAAGGGTTGATGCCTTAAATAGTGGTCTTGGGGCAATCTTATCTCTGCGTCAAGGAACTTCACACAAACTGTACCCGTGTGCCTTCTATTCCCACAGATTAAGTGCATCTGAGAGGAATTATGATCTGGGTGACAGGGAATTGTTGGCAATGAAAACCGCATTTGAGGAGTGGCGCCACTGACTGGAGGGAGCCAACCACCTATTCACTGTGTTTACCGATCATAAGAATTTGGAATATCTCAAGACAGCCAAAAGACTCAACCCCAAGCAAGCTCGTTGGTCATTGTTCTTCTCTCATTTCAGTTTCACTGTAACTTACCATCCCGGGTAAAAGAACACTAAGGCAGACACCCTATTAAGGCAGTATGAGACTGAGCAAACCCCGCAAACAGTTGAGACCATACTATTTCCAAATCTCATCATTGCACCCATTTATTGGGATTTGCCCTACAAAGCTCCGGGCATCCCAGTATTAACACCACTATCCAACTCCTTGACAATCAGTTTTGGTGGCCAACTTTGTCCATGGACACCACAACCTTCATTCACCTGTGCAAGACCTGTAACACTCAATAGGAGTCAAGACTAAGACCAGCCGGTCTACTCCAGCCGCTACCCATCCCACAACGCCAATGGTCCCATATTGCTATCGATTTCATCACTGATAATCCAGCTTCCAACGGAAACACCACCATTCTCACAGTCATTGATCGGTTCTCTAAGGCTTGTTGACTGATACCCCTACCCAAACTCCTGATAGCCATGGAGACCGCTGAACAACTGGTCACACTGGTCTTTCGTTTCTATGGTCTGCCAGAGGATATTGTATCTGACAGAGGTCCCCAATTTACCTCACGAGTCTGGGCTGCTTTTTTCACTATGTTAAGTGTCAATGTAAGCTTAACTTCTGGTTATCACCCCCAGTCCAATGGTCAGATTGAAAGATTTAATCAAGAACTCACTAGCTTCAGAACCAGTCAGAACCAGAATGATTGGAGTCACTATATCATGTGGGTTGCTCGCTGCCTGCCTCAACCCTTGCTTGGATTACAGACTGCGATTGTAAGCCGTCTGCCCCTACCCTTGCTCGTTTACTACTCCGAGACTCTGTTGTTGTGTTCGCTGGTGAGTGAACTTTGCCTGTCTACCACAAGCTTGAAAAAAAGCCTGCAAATGGATCCCAAACCGTGTGATGTCCCATTACACTACCATAGTACTTCAAAAGTTGTTTTTCTTTTTAAGAAATTGATACTTTTTTTTTTAAATAAGGAGACATTGTTCAAAAATCTCAGTATAGACATGTAATGTTACAAAAGATTTGTTTCAAATAAATGCTGTTCTTCAAACCTAATTTTGAAAAACACCAGTGATGCTCTTTTATTAAGCATTGGCCATTTTTTGTGAGTTTCCTCATTAGCTGTGTGTTTTTTGTCTTGTTTTGCACATGGCCGGTGATTTGTTTTGCTGGCCATGTGCTCGTGTTTTTGTTTTTGTGTGAGCACATGGCTTTTGTCTTGTTTCCGTGTGCCATGTGTTCTCATGTCTGTTGTCTTGACCATCCGCCCATCTTGTTTCCTGATTATTGGTTAATTTGCCCCACCTGTGTTTCCCTCGTTTCCTGCCTCGTTTGCTCTCTATTTATTGTCCTTGTGTTTTCAGTCCTGCGGCAGTTCGTCTTCGTATGCTTCCTGTTCATGTCCTGATCCTGTCCTGCCAAGCTGCCAGCAGTGTTTTTCCCCCACGGGGTAGTTTTTGTTGTTGTTTTTGTTTTATTTTATAATAAGATAAAAGCCCATCACTCTCCTGCAACTTGTGTCCTCATCTCTTCCCTAGACCCCAACCCTGACAAAACAGAGTACATGTATATTCACAAGCAAATCAAAAAAAAAAAAAAAAAAAAAAAAAAAAAAATTATTATATTTCACTTTACAATTGTACAGACACAAGATCCTCAAGTTCCAGCCCCTGTCCCTATAGCCACTGCAGATGTGACCAGTCCTGCGGAGCCATGCAGTATTGTCTCAGTAAGTAATTTCATATTCTGTTGGTCTAAAATGTAAATTAATCAGCTGTCACCAGCCAGCTGACACAGTTCTTAACGCTTTGGAAAAAAATTTATCTATTTAGTTCTTTTCACTTAAACTATGTCTAGAGATAAAAGGCTCACATGCCCTGAATTTTTGAATATGACTTTTGGTTACACAAGGTGTACGTGTTACACATGTTATATGTACTATTATAATAACAATTAATTATGCGTAATTACATGCAATTAACCCTATATCAAACCCTAACCCTAACAATATAGTAAGTACATGTAGTTAATTAATATTACTCAGAACTTAATTATATTATATTACTCAATACTTAAATGTATAATTACAGTGTAACAAGGACACCTTAAAATTTATTTTAAGGTCTCCTTGTTACACTGTAATTATACATTTAAGTACTGAGTAATATAAAATAATTAACTATATGTACTTACTATATGGTTAAGGTTATGATTAGGGTTTGGCTTAGGGTTACTTGCATGCAATTATGCATAATTAATTGTTATTATAATAGTAAGTACATGTAACATTTGTAACAAGGACACCTTAAAATAAAGTGTTTCCTGACTTTTATAACCAGTAGTTTCTTAAAGCACATTCAAGCTGAAAAAAAAAAAAACAATACCAATCAAACCAATGGTTTTAATGTCAATGAGTTGACTTAATCCTAATTTACTAATGAAAAACAATGTATAGATGTTAATATTCATTTGTCAAAATAAAGAGATTGTTTGTAAAATTACAGAAAATGTTTTATTTTATATATATTAAACAGGATTTCAGAATATTTGTTATTCCTTTTTTTGGAAGACAGCAGTGGATAATATAAAGTTATCAGTTTTATTGTCATAATAATCACTGTAATACAAAAGGTATTTAAAAGAAAACAGTAATTGTAATGATAATTTTATGTGATTTATTTTAAGTAGTCATGGCTAAATAAAATGCTTATTAAATCAATTACCTAAATGATTTGTCTTTTTCCCTTCAAAGACAGTTCCTTCTGGGACATTATTGCAAGCTCCATCTGTAGTTTCACTTCCTCGTTTATGGTCGGAGACCTTGCCACCAGAGGACCACAAGTGGACTGGCAAAAGGCTTTTTAAAATGGGATCCAAGGAAAAGCCAGAGCTTCATGATGACCTCCAGCTCTGGTATTACCCACCACAGCCAGCACTTACCTATAATCAGGCTCCAGCTCCAGACAGATTCTTTGGTCATGCTCTTCTGCTGTGGATGCCGTGCAAGCTGTGGAGGGTCAAGGTTGTCTGTCCCAACCCTGCCTGTGGACAGCATCAGCTGACAGGAGGTGGTCTGCACAAAAGGGCACGGCAGGTTTTGACATTGACAGAGTGTACATGTCACATACATATGCAAATACTTCACACAAATCAAATATGTAAAATATATGAATGTATTTTGCTGTTTCAAAGGTATGCCTGTGATATGCGGGTCATCCAACTTCTGCGTGAGCGTAGCTTAGGCAACAGCCCCACATAGGTGAGCAGCCCCGAGCAGCTGTGTGAAAACCACAGTGAGGAGTGGCTCTAGCATCTGGCCCGGTACACCACCCAATGTGTTGACTTCCTCAATCGACCCGGGGTGTTGCCTGTAAAATTCCAGGAACCCCCAGAGCCTACAGTGGTTCCAAGCTGCAAGCCGCTATTCACTGTGTACAGCCAATACATCCTAACAAAGCTGGATGAAATCTATTCAAGGATAACATCCACCTACGGCTCGGTCTTGAAGATGGATTCCACTAAAAAGGTTAGTTATGGATTTTTGTTTATAAATGCTGTTGTTTATATACCAGCACAGCACTGTATCTGTATTTTACATGGTGTGATGTTTAATTGCAATTACAGTTTGCTTAATTTTGTCTTATTACAGATCACCAAGAAGCTGGCTGGGAAAGCGAGGGCAACGGGACTCTGGTTTACCTCTGTTGGCAAAGAGTTTGGTCAGGTGCTCATAAGTGTGCTGACAGCCCAGGAAGGGGCAGGATTGGATATGATGGTAGACGGTCTGGTGAAAAGATATCAACAGGCTGGTGTGGATCCACCTGCTTTGTTGTACATGGACTGTGGGTGCTGCACCGAGGTGGGCGAGACCAAGCTGAAAACCAGATTCAGAGGTTGGCCAGATCTCATGATACACCTAGACATCTGGCATTTTATGTGCAGGATTGCCTTGGGGTGTACAACTGATGCCCATTAGCTGTACCCCATCTTCATGTCACGGCTATCAGCGTGCATCTTTGAATGGGATGTGGCTGATCTCTCTGTGCTTCGCAAAGCAAAGAGAGCGCTGTTGATGTCCCAGGGTTGGCCTTCGCTAGCAGATGAAGATGTCAACAAGCATCTTACTAGGTAGGAGCTGGCTCTACATTGCCGGAGAAGGACCCATGGAAAGGAGAGTACCATCCTTCTCCTTGAACATCTGTTTGCAGAGCTCCTGAGCAGCAAGGGCAATGACTCCCTGGGTGTTCCTCTCCTGGACCGAGAAAGGATGGAGCACATCTGGAGTGTCCAGAAGAAGCATGTCAAATGCATCCAAGACCCCCCGGGTGTTATGCTCTATACAGAGACACCAAGGGAGGTGTGCTTCTGAAGACATACAGATGTGCCAGAGGCTCCACTTCTCTCGAGTCCTTTCACCTACACCTGAACTGTTTCATCCCAGATATGTCTCTGTCATAATCACTGTGCATATAAAGAAAAAGCATTACATGTCTTTGTGTGTTTCTTTAACACCCACTTAACACTGTTGTGTCTATTTACAGGGACCAGTGCGAACAGCCTGAACTTTCAGATTTATCTGCTGGAGGGACTACACCGGTGGATCCAGGACAGGGAGGCTGCTTCATTATCAGCAGATCCATCAGCTTTACGCAGCTATACAGGAGAACTTGTTCAATGTGTGAATAGCAATTACGAAAAGCTGTTTGGCAGGAAAGTGGTCCCCACGTTTTGTCCCCCTACATGTTACACCAGTAAGAGAAACTGTTATTGTTAATAAACTTAGAATTTCTTGTGTAATCTCAGTCTATATATGAAGAGTTTGGTTCCAAAACACGATAAACGCCATTTTAAAAAAAAAATTGAGTTCCTGCCAAAATCAGTATTGTGATTGGTCAGTATTTAAAAGGCAGTTTTTAATTTTACGCAAAATGCGATATCCGCCGTGTTATTCTGTCATGTTTTCTCCCTATTTTTCCAAACCGTGACAAATGCCAGTCTCCCTTCTCTGTAAAATGCGATACATCTGCTCAACCAATCACAGTGCACCATTTCACACATTGTAAACAGTAAAGGCGGCGCTTTGAATACACCCCGCATCCTAGTTTTCAACGCTGAATAATGTATCACAGACATATCTGGCGAATCCTTTCATAAACAAAGTGTAGAGAGAGTGTAAATAAGAGATTCACTGTGCAGTGTAGAGAGCTTCATTGATTATAATGGAACTTTGTGAGATCGTGATGAACTAAGATGAGTGACAGCTTTTAATGATTTTTAAGGTAGTTTGTAAATGAGATACTGATTTAATACAACAGTTCAATTAACAAGTTAATATTAAGTGACTAGCACTATCTGATTATATCACTATTGCCTGATTTTGCTCTATTTTGTCTAAACAAAGTCACAACTGAGCTACTGTCCCATCTGAAACATCGGTTTCACCTCTCCCCTCAGAGCCAGAGGACGCTGGTGAGGAAGATGTTGAAGAGATAGTAAGTGCAGGATGAATCAACAATGTTTAAAATCCAGACTTTGCACAGTCTAAAGTCATTAGTATGCAGCAAATACACATCAAGTCAAGTCAGCTTTCTTTCCATTGTGCTTTATGCTATAAAGAATTTGCCAAAGCAGCTTCACACTATTAAAAACTATAATAACAGAATCCGTTATGGAATTGTACATCAAACAAATATGATAATGTAATAATTGTATCATGTGTTGGTGTTTTTTAATAGGCCGTTGACAACCAAAATATCACTGGTTACCAACATGTGGACAGATTTGGGCAGATTATCTTCTGGATCTCCAGGGTCACACAGCCCTCAGCCTGACCAACCAGGAAGCCAACACCATAATTGCAATTTGGCAGAACCTGGAAAACCGAGATGAGCAACAGGTGGTGTATGCAGCTCAACATCAGAAGAGACTGCTGAGTGGACACTTCAGAGTACCTAAGAGGCCCACTTAAACCCCTGGACTAGAGAGCACCACCAGATGTGTGCTGGGTGCAAGCAGCGCACATGCACAGTGGCCTGACTGTTGTCTCCTAGTGGAGACCATTTTCATCAGGCTTTGCACTATTCACCCAAGCCCCAAAAGAAAATGGAAGGGAGCGCTGTCAAGATGGTCTCTGATTCTTCAAGACTAGATGGTCTCTGATTCTTCAAGACTGATTCTTCAAGGATAAGTGAATGGTGATGGGAGGAACATCACTGCAGCTGGTGGAGCTTAACCAGAACACCCTGATTCAGTGGTACAACAACAGACAGAAATATAGCTGTAAGCAGCGATTACTGGGGTTCAAGTGCTTTAAGTTATTTGAGCACATATGGAAAAAGACATTATTTAGCAAGCCTGTAGCCACCTAAATCAATGATTTAAAAGAGCATTTTTGGCAAATCCAGGTAATTTACCATAGAAATATTATGTTTGTTTTTTTATGTTTATGACTGTTATAGTGCTAGCTGTGGTCTGATCTTCTTAAAACTCTGCATGCTTGTTTAGAATCATATGACATGCACTCACCAGATTTTATGATTTTCGAAAAGTATTTTTGAGTTTTTAATGTTTCAGGGTGTGCCAGTGTTCCAGGGTGTGCAGATGGTTCAAAGACTGCCGATGGTCAAGGGTATACAGATGGTTCAGGGAATCCTGATGATCCAGGGGCTGCAGTGATACACCCACTGTTACAGCCTACAGGTGTGCAGGGCTTCAGTTCACAACCTGCGTTTTATTTTCATTCTATTTCCCTTTTAATTATTGGTGTTTAAAAACGTATTTTTTTTTTCAAGTAAAAATCAAAAAGCAATCATTTACCAATTTGTTTTTGTGTTACAACAGAACAGAACAGTAATGAATATTAATATTTAATATTCATTACTGTTCTGTTCTGTTGTAACACAAAAACAAATTGGTAAATGATTGCTTTTTGATTTTTACTTTCATATACCAATATTTCATCAGTACAATAATCGAATGTTATGTCTATAAAAAGAAAATTGGAACATTGTCACTCTTGTCACAGACATCTTTCAACATATTAATTACTATTTTATGGGTTGCATCTTTTTTTAATTAGAGACTTGACACTTACCTAAAAATGCCTAATCATAATAAATAATATCAGTACAACAACTACTAAATAATTAATAATAATAGTAATAACAACAACAACAACAACAACACAGTTCCATTAGTATTCTTTATTTTTCCATGAGAGAATATCAAAGTGCAGTGCACAGCATCTGAAACTTAAATTCAACAATTACTCTTTACTTAGAAGACATGTTAGGATTCTTTAGAGATATAATATTCCAGCAAGTCTGCTTAATCAGTTACCAAAAAAGAATATTACAATTATTCAGGAAAATACTTTCTTATCAAAGTGATAAAATGTTGTGTTGCAAAAATGTGTAGAAAGTTACTAAACAAAACTAAACACAATTTTCTGGTGTAAGGTTAAGGCAAGTTTTGATCAACAGGTAAGTATGTTGAACCAAAATTGTTAAAAAATAAGCAATTTCTTGAAAAATTAAAAGTATTATATAGCCCACTGAATCATAGTCAGACTTAATGCTAACAACAATGAAATATAGAGTTCTGGGAATCCATACTCTGGTCTCATGAGACCAAGTCACCCATTTCGTATCTAACAGCAAAATGTTATGGTGTTGGTAAAGGAGGAGTACAGTGAGAAATGTCTAGTTCCCACAGTGAAGTTCAGTGGTAGTATGGTAGTATCTACAAGGATGTATGAGTGCTAAAGGTGTGAGGGATTTGTGCTTTATCAACACCGTCATCAATTCACATGCCACTGTGTGATCTAATACAACAACCTGAAACAGAAGATGTTACCCTCTCCTCATTTCTGCATTGTTGGGCATTTCTTCCACATGACAGTGAAGATATTGACTTACAAAATCAGTAACACATTTGGCCACTATATAGCACTTCATTGACTTTTCAACTGACCATCAAATCATGCTGCAAAAACAAGACACTTTTATGAAGATTCTGGGCTTTCTTGGAGTTGTTGGAGCTGTTGATGGAACTCATGTTCACATCATTGCTCCAACTGTAAACGAGGAGACATACAAATAGAAAAGGGTTTCAAAACATCAATAATAATTTGTGATAATTTTGCACAATGCAAAGCATTAAAAAATACATTGAAATATTAAATAGTGTCTTAAATGATTTTATTGTAGTTGCATCAAATGATTGGTGTTGTGCTGCTGTGACTTCACATGAGTCGGCTCACTGTTGGCTGTTTCAGAGGTCAAGGGCAGCCATTTTGGGTTGACATCATTGTAGTCTGTATTCTGTATTGTTAAAGGCAGTATATAAATAAATAAAGGTAGTCCTTAGTTCACAACACTTAAGTGTTCCCTCAGTCAACACAATCAGTCTTAGACTTTACTGAAAGTTTCCTACTCTTAGAAAAGTTCTACTTTTTACTAAGAAAATTAAGACACTTAAGTCAGTTTGAGACTATTCTTCAGAGCATTTCTGAGAAGTTTTATACATACGTGCCCTGTTCATTGTAATGTTGACTTGATTCTAATATAACTCCACATATTCTGTGTTACGTCCCAGGACGTATTTTCATTATTTAGTTTTTTCTTGGTTTTCCAATGTGGGGCGTGGTCATATGTTCTGTGTCTGTGCTATGCTCTCTCTCTCTCCCTCTCAGGCAGAATCACCATCACCTGTGGCTCGTTAGGAGAGCGTGCCTGAGACTGAGAGTGGAGTATATGGTGGCAGTCCTGTGTTTGCATGAGAGAGACACACTTCTCCCCTGCTCCAGACTGAACTTAGTGTTCCTTTTTTTTTAATATCATAGTTGTCAACCTGAGTGTGTGTTAAGAATTAGCAGTGGCTAATGGTGTTTCAGTGTGAACTGTCTGGAGGTAGCACCCATTTCTTTTTTTTTCATTTATTTATTTAAGCTAAAAACAATTGCAAGAATTGAATTTTGTTATTTCTTTTGTGTATTGTTGTGGGAAGTGTAGGGAGAGAGTGCCTTTTTCTTTGTAACTTTCCTTCATCCCTGTTTTTGGTTCAGTTAGGGAGTAGAGGGAAGTTTTATGTTGTTTATTTTCTTTTTTTGGAATCTGAGGTAAGTTAGTTGCTCCCTAAAATTAGTTACCCGAATGTTTTGTTTGTTATTTTAGGCCTTGCTCTCTCCTGAGCCATTGCTTCCTATTTCTTTTGTTGTAAATTTATAAATAAATCTACTTTTTTTTGTAACTCGAGATTTGGTGTCATCTTCACTCTGGGACAGGGGACTGAAGCGTGTTCTTTCTGGTTATTTTTTTTATTATTTGTTTTTTTCCCGTTGCTACTTCCCCTCTTAAACCCCTAGACAGGAGGGGAACGTAACAAGTGGGGGCTCGTCCTGCCGTTTTTTTTTAACAACTACAATTAATTGGGTGAGTACAATTTCTCTTTTCTCTCCTAACATCTAGTTCTCGCTGTCTTTGCTTTAGTGTGAGGGGGAGGATCTCTGTGGTGGTAGAAATGGAGTTTGATTTGTTGGCATTTACTCTTTCCCCTACCACAGAGGTCTTCCATAAATGTAGAAAAAAGGATCTGCTTTTGATTGCAGAATTCTTTAATATAGAAGTCCCAAGAGAAGAGAAAAAGCAAGTAATTAAGGATTTTCTGTTCAATCAGCTAGTGCTCAGTGGTATTTTGCCAGAAGTTGAAGAACAACCTGCAGTTACTTCAAAGGCCGTAACTGAAGAGGTTGCTTCTGGGGTAAATGCCACTGAAAGTGCAAACTTTGATCCGGCCTTATCCATCCATTTAAAAGAATTAGATCTCTGCGTGAAGCAGCAAGAAAATGAAAATTTACGCTTAAAACTTTGAGTGGTAGAAGCAGAAACTGATAAGAGAAATTAAACTCTGCACTTTAGCGTTGCGATCTGAGGAATTGAGCAAAAAGCCTATTCCCCCTCCGCGCTCCAGACCTCTATCTACTTCTGTTTCTTCTCCTGCGTCTACTCCTACTACACCTGTAACCTCAAGGGTAGAAAAAGATGCTCAAGAATTTGATGTCAGTAAGTACATAAAGCTTGTATCTCCCTTTCGCGAGTCAGAAGTTGATGCGTACTTTGTTGCTTTCGAACGCATCGCAGGTAAGCTCAAATGGCCGCGGGATATGTGGGCATTATTGCTGCAGTGTAGTTTTACAGGTAAGGCCCAAGAGATTTGCGCATCATTACCAATTGAACAGTCTCTCGATTATGAAGTCGTTAAAACAGCAGTCCTCCGAGCATATGAGCTAGTGCCTGAGGCATACCGCCAAAAGTTTCGAGCGCATGCAAAGTCAGTGAGACAGACTCACATGGAATTTGCGAGAGAGAAAAGAGCATTGTTTGAAAAATGGTGTCTCTCCAGTAAAATCACTACTTTTGAGCAGTTACAAAAGTTGATCTTACTGGAGGACTTTAAAAGCTGTCTTTCCGAGGGTGTTGTCGTTCATTTAAATGAACAGAAAGTAACTGCGTTGTTGGATGCTGCTGTGTTAGCCGAGTTTGTTTTGACGCACCGTAATGTGTTTACATCTGTCCGTTTGTCAAACATTCCGCTTGCTAGTAAAAATACTCTGCGAGATTTTTCACGTTTTCCTCAGCATATGTCAAAAAGTAATGGTAACCGAGACGGTAAGTCTGCCCCTTCAGGTGGAAGAGACAGACGTTCCTGTTTTTATTGCCTTGACCAAGGTCATCTGATTGCTGAGTGTCAGGCTTGGAAAAAGAAAAACGCTGAAGCTAAAACTAAGAAAGCTGCTTTGGTGCAAACTATGTCTTTGGTTGAAGATGAGTCCATGCAACCTTTTCTCCTTTCTGGCTCTGTTTCCTTGTCAGACACTGAGCATCAGCCCATTGTGATTCTGCGAGATACTGGCTCGGCACAGTCCTTCATTTTAAAAGAGTTACTGCCCTTCTCACAGAGTTCGTACACAGGCACTGATGTTTTAATTCGTGGTATTGCGATGGGGTGTGATAGTGTTCCTCTCCATCAAGTACACTTAAAATCTGACCTTGTGAATGGATTGGTTCATCTGGGAGTGCGTGAACAGTTACCGTTTGATGGGGTGGGTCTTATATTGGGAAATGATCTGGCAGGTGGTCGAGTCTTCCCTAGGCCTATTGTTGTGAACAACGGTAAAATTAATGATACTTCTAGTCTCTCCCAAGAATTCCCATCTACATTTCCTGTGTGTGCTGTAACTCGAGCACAGTCCAAAAAGTTTGAAGACGTTGTAAATCTTACTGAGTCGTTCTTACAAGTGCCCTCTGAACCTCTCAAATGCGAGTTAACGATAAGGCCTGCGCTTGGGGAAGAAACTGATATAAATAACCCCCATGAGACTCTTGGTGTTGACCGAGATCAGTTAATTGCTGCGCAAAAGATAGACCCATCTCTTACTCCCTGTTTTGATGCTGCCCTCGACTGTAACCAAGTGCCTGATGTTAGAATTCCTTACTACTGTGATAACGGTGTGTTAATGAGGAAGTGGAAGCCAGAGAATGATGATTCAGACTGCCGTGAAGTCCATCAAATAGTCCTTCCTGCTGCTTATCGTCCACAAATGCTGAAGCTTGCCCACGAAAATGTACTTGCAGGGCATTTGGGTGTCAATAAAACCTTTCACCGTGTAACAAAGTACTTCTTTTGGCCAGGTTGCAAGTCTTCAATAACCAAGTTTTGCAGAACTTGCGATGTATGTCAAAGATCTGGCAAACCAAATCAGAAGGTTCCTGTTGCTCCTCTGCATCCCGTACCTGTGATGGCTGAACCATTTGAGCGGTTGATATTAGACTGTGTGGGTCCACTGCCTAAAACCAAAAGTGGTTACCAGTATGTGCTGACCATCATGTGCACTGCGACCAGGTTCCCTGAAGCAATTCCTTTGCGCACAGTTAAGTCCCCTGTTGTGATTAAGGCTCTTGTGATGTTTTGCACCACGTTTGGGTTGCCCAAAGAGATCCAAACAGATCAAGGGTCAAACTTTACATCAAAAATATTCACACAAACATTGGCCGCATTGGGAGTGTCACACCGTATGTCAAGTGCACACCATCCTGAGTCGCAGGGTTCCCTTGAGAGGTATCATCAGACCTTAAAAGCCACGATACGTGCATACTGCATTGAAACTGGAAGAGAATGGGACGAGGGGCTTCCCTTTCTTCTATTTGCCACTCGTGAGTCTGTGCAGGAATCAATCGGGTTTAGCCCTGCCGACCTTGTGTTTGGCAACACGGTTCGTGGCCCATTGAAGATGCTGAGTGAACAGCTGTTGTCTGTGAATCGTTCGTTTATACCAGTGTCAGAGTATGTCACTTCTTTCAGAGAGCGACTGCATGGTGCCTGGGACATGGCACAAAAACATTTGAGTGCTACCCAAGTTAAAATGAAGTCACGCTTTGATAAAAAGAGTGTTGACCAGAAGTATTGTTCTTGACCATGTTCTTGTCCTCTTGCCCATTCCTGGCTCCCTGTTTACTGCACAATTCTCCGGGCCATATATGGTTGAACGAAAACTGAGCAACACTGATTATGTGATTGCCACCCCAGATCGAAAGAAACGTAAACGTGTATGTCATGTAAATATGTTGAAACGTTATTTAAAACGTGGTGACACAACAAATATTAGTTCACAGGAATTTTAGCAACACTTGCCATAGTGGAAGACCACTATGGCAAGTGTTGCTAAAATTCCTGTGAACTCCTGTAGAAAGCTTAAAAATTCAGTAATTCTGCGAGACTTGTATAACACTCTTTCCTATCTAACAGACTGCCAACGTAAAGAACTTCTGCAGCTGATAGACAAGTACCCTTCACTATTTGCAGATATGCCAGGTAGAACTTCAGTGCTAACCCATGACATTGATGTGGGTGATTCTCTGCCAATTAAGCAAAATGCATATGGAGTTAATCCAAAGAAACGTGCAATAATGAAGGAGGAGATTGAATACATGCTGTGTCATGATATTGCCATTCCCAGTCAAAGCCCGTGGAGTTCCCCCTGTTTACTTGTGCCCAAGCCTGACTCATCTTTTCGATTTTGCACTATCGCAAGGTGAATAAAATCACCAAGGCTGACTCATTCCCATTACCACGTGTAGAGGATTGTGTGGACAGAGTAGGCTCTACTAACTTTGTATCTAAATTAGACCTCCTTAAGGGCTACTGGCAAGTGCCTCTAACTCCTCGTGCCTCTGAGATTTCCGCGTTTGTGACACCAGATCATTTTATGCAATACAAGGTTCTAGCGTTCGGGATGCGAAATGCATCTGCTACCTTCCAACGCCTGATGCAGAGGGTCCTGGTGGGAGTCACAAATTGCGAGGTCTACACAGACGATGTTGTTGTCTATTCAAGTTCATGGGAAGAACATGTTAAAGCACTGGAGGATGTGTTCAGTAAGTTAGCTGCAGCTTCGCTAACTTTAAATGCTGCCAAATGTGAGTTCGAAAAGGCAGTAGTCACTTATCTGGGGAAACAAGTGGGTCAGGGATGTGTGAGACCTGTTGTTGCCAAAGTGGAGGCTATTCTACAGTTCCCTACCCCCAGCAATAAACGTGAATTGCGCCGATTTCTTGATATGGCAGGCTACTACCGTGGATTCTGCAGAAACTTCTCTGCAGTAGTTTCCCCACTCACTGATCACTTAAGTAGTAGCCGTAAGTTTATCTGGGACAACAGCTGCTCGCTAGCTTCTGATGCAGTGAAAGACCTGTTGACCTGTAGCTTTTGATGCAGTGAATGCTCCTGTGCTCTCTGCCCCTAACTTTGAAAAGCCGTTCAAGCTGCAGGTGGATGCCAGTGCCACCGGGGCGGGCGCAGTGTTGTTGCAAGAAGATGAACATGATGTTGATCATCCCATCTCCTATTTCTCAAAGAAGTTCACGTTCTACCAAAGACGCTATAGTAGCATCGAGAAAGAGGCTCTTGCTCTCTTACTTGCGCTTCAACACTTCGATGTTTACGTAGGAGGTAGTGCAACTCCTCTTCTTGTGTTCACCGATCACAACCCCTTAATTTTCCTCGCCCAGATGTCAAATTCAAATCAGCGCCTGATGCATTGGCTTCTAATTATACAAGAATATAATCTTGAGGTCCGTCATCTAAGAGGTTCTGAAAATGTGATGAAAATGCCAATGCACTATCCAGGGCCAATGGTTAAAACTTGAATTGATGTGTTACACTTTTTTTTTTCTCTCAACCCCTCCCTTTTGTTTCTACATTGGGTAAAAAGCAAAAATTTCAGAAAAAAAAATTTTAATGGTGAAGGTTTTACGTCCCAGGACGTATTTTCATTATTTAGTTTTTTCTTGGTTTTCCAATGTGGGGCGTGGTCATATGTTCTGTGTCTGTGCTAT
Source organism: Labeo rohita (assembly GCF_022985175.1). Lineage (NCBI taxonomy): Eukaryota > Metazoa > Chordata > Actinopteri > Cypriniformes > Cyprinidae > Labeo > Labeo rohita. Next base: position 21,738,639 of record NC_066872.1, read on the forward strand.
GCTTTCTGTCTCTCTCTCTCCCTCTCAGGCAGAATCACCATCACCTGTGGCTCGTTAGGAGAGCGTGCCTGAGACTGAGAGTGGAGTATACGGTAGCAGTCCTGTGTTTGCATGAGAGAGACACACTACTCCCCTGATCCAGACTGAACTTAGTGTTCCTTTTTTTTTAATATCATAGTTGTCAACCTGAGTGTGTAAGAATTTAATTTTGTTATTTCTTTTGTGTATTTTTGTGGGAAGTGTAGGGAGAGAGTGCCTTTTTCTTTGTAACTCTTCTTCATCCCTGTTTTTGGTTCAGTTAGGGAGTAGAGGGAAGTTTTATGTTGTTTATTTTCTTTTTTTTGGAATCTGAGGTAAGTTAGTTGCTCCCTAAAATTAGTTACCCGAATGTTTTGTTTGTTATTTTAGGCCTTGCTCTCTCCTGAGCCATTGCTTCCTATTTCTTTTGTTGTAAATTTATAAATAAATCTACTTTTTTTTGTAACTCGAGATTTGGTGTCATCTTCACTCTGGGACGGGACTGAAGCGTGTTCTTTCCGGTTATTTTTTTTATTTGTTTTTTTTTTTCCCCGTTGCTACTTCCCCTCTTAAACCCCTAGACAGGAGGGGAACGTAACATCTGCCAATTCAAGCCTTCAGAGAAATCTGTTGCAATCAAGGCATCAAGGATATGCATGTCTTGACGTTACTTGGCATTCTTCACAAGTTCATGGCAGGATCAACTGAAACTCCCATTCCAATGCATTACAAGAAACAGCATCCCATTCCATTCCACTTGGGACAAAAGGAAAATGTTTAATATGTGTCTAAACGTAGTACTGGGAATAGATTGATGTTGCATGAACAACAACAAGAGTGTTGCTCTCTAGTTTAACAATCTTTAAATGCTTCATTTTATCCTGAAATATTGTTAATCTTCATTGCATAAAGTTTGAGGAAATATTAGCTGGAGGTATATCACTGTTCTACTAATATGTTTGACAAAATTTTCCAGGCATTTCAATAAAAACCTTTATTTTGTGGAAAACACAGTGATCAAATTTAGACTAGAATTAGATTAGATAAATTAGTAACCACTGTAGCATGAAAGAATATTACAAATAAAATTTGGAGAGTTACAGCGGTCAGAAATTAGTAGGAACTGTAGAGGCCCTTGCTTTGAATAACTTACATTGAATAACTAACTTTGACAGCTACTTTCTCACACAGCACTGGTGTGATCTTGGTCCACTCTTCTTCCACTCTCTACCACAGTTTGGTGACTGTAGTGGGTTTCTTAGCTATAACGTTATCTGCAAGAATTTTTCAGAGATTTTCAGTTCAGGTTAGATCAGGACTCAGTGTTCTTAGCTTCAACTGCTTTACACATTTTTGCATGAGAAAAGGAAGCAAGGAAAGGAAACAAGAATACATAACATAATCAGAATGAACATGAAAAATGAAATGAGAAAGATTAAATAAAACCATGCAAATGTATGGTTGTATTTTTCAATCTACACAAAAAGAACACAATGAAAATGGCCAGTGGTGAGATTCTGAGTTAACATAAAGGTTTGGAGAGACGCTGTTATACAGTGGAAAGACAATCTTAATTTGTCAATTTTCTAAATTACAGGAAAGGAATCATATTTCGGTGGAAATATCTTATTGTGGCCACATTTAGCTGTGGTGTGAACGTAGCCTTGATTTCGCACAGACACGTATTTTCTGGTGCCATTTTAAATTTCTGAGCCATTTAAAACTCTTTCCACACAAGGAACACAAATAAGGTCTCACATCTGCATGACTTTTCAGGTGTATCTTTAAGTGTGATGGCAAAAGAAATGTTCTATTACACTGATCACAATTAAGTTGCCTTCCTCCAGAGTGAATGGGCAGGGGACTTTTTAAATGGCCTCTGTTTGTTAACTTCTTGTCAGGCTGCAGTTTCTTTCCAGAATGAGTTTTCAAATGGCGCTTCAGGTCTCTTTGGTATGTGAAACTCTTCTCACACTCAAGACACTTGAAAGGCTTCTCTCCAGTGTGAAGTCTCATGTGAGTCTGGAGGCTTACATTATGTCTGAAACTCTTTTCACACTGATTGCATTTAAAAGGCTTCTCTCCAGTGTGAAGTCTCATGTGAGTCTTGAGGTTTCCTTTAAGTGTGAAACTCTTTCCACAGTGATGGCACATGAAAGGCTTCTCACCGATGTGAGTTATTACATGATCCTTAAGGTGTTTACTGTCTGTGAACTTTGTTCCACACTGCTGACATATAAAACAGTTCTCTCTTGAATGAATCCTCATATGGTAAATGAGGGTTACTTTACATCTGAAATTCCTTCCACACTGACCACATATAAACGGTTTCTCCCCGGTATGAATTCTCATATGGGTCTGTAGATTTCCTTTTTGTGAGAAGCTCTTTCCACACAGTTTGCATGTGTAAGGGCTCTCTCCAGTGTGAACTCTCACATGGGCATTAAGGGTCGATTTATACGTGAAACTCTTTCTGCACAGAGAGCATGTGTAAGGTTTCTCTCCAGTGTGAAGTCTTAAGTGAGTCTTAAGGCTTACTTTATGACTGAAATGCTTCCCACAGTGATGGCATGTGAAAGGCTTCTCTCCGGAGTGAATTCTCATGTGCGTCTTAAGGTTTTTATTGAATTTGAAACCCCTTCCACACTGCTGGCATTTGAAAGGCTTCTCTGCAGAGTGAATTATTACATGCCTGTTAAGACGATCCATGTCTGGGAAACTCATTCCACACTGATTACATTTAAAACTGTTTTTTCTCGAATGAATTCTCATGTGGCTTTTAAGACCTACTTTACGTGTGAAACTCTTTTCACACTGATCACATGAGAATGGCTTCTCACCGGTGTGATTGTTCATGTGATATCTAAGGTTTAGTTCACGCGTAAAGCTCTTTCCACACAGTTCACATGTGAAAGGCCTCTCTCCAGTGTGAATTCTCAGATGGCTTTTAAGAGTTCTTTTTTGAGTAAAACTCTTTCCACACTGTTGGCAGGTGAAAGGATTCTCACTATTGTGAATTCTCATGTGGACGTCAAGGTTTTCTTTCTTAGTGAAACTCCTTCCACACTGTTGGCAGTTGAAGTAACTCCTAGTTCCTTTCTTTTGAGCTCTATTTCTTGAGGACAACTTATTATGTGGGGATTTTCCTCCAGTCATAAAATCATGATCTTTCTCTTCCATTTCATTTAGTTCTTGACTGTCCTCTTTCAGCACTAACAGGTCTAGGTCAAAAAAGACAAATATAAGTTAACTTATTTATGGCACAATGCAAAAGATATCAAAACATTCAAAATATCAAAACCAACATATATGCTTACTCCTAGATTGACTAAGCATCTGAAAGAGTTCCTTTTAATTTCATAACTGTCATTTATCATTAGAAAAGAAATAGTTCACTCAAATATGACAATTTGTTGAAAATTTATCCACCCTCAGGTTATAGGTGAATTTGTTTCTTTATCAGAACAGATTTGGAAAAATTTACCATTACATCGATTACTCAACAATGCAATAAACAAAAAAAAGCCTCTGCTGAAGCACTCAAATGCATACAGCTGGGCATTTATAGCTGAGCACCTGGCATTTTCAGTGAATGAATAACACTTTGGCGAACACACAACCTAAAACACGTCCATTTTATCATGTGTTTTCATAGAAAAACAATGTAATGGAAACGTATTCTGTGTGAAAGGCCTCTAATCATTATGGTTTGCATGATACCAAATAAATAAAAGTTCTGTTGTGATTATGCATTTGAAACAATGAGGGGGAGATTGTACTTCCTTTTACTGGACTTTGTCAGTCAATGAATGTTTGTGTATTTTTGTGCTGTAGAATTTTATAATATGTGGAGAATTTCCAGACTTTATTCCTATTAGTAAAGTTCAAAACATTGGATTTCTGAATCTCTTCAGTGACACAGGTTCACAATAGAGATCCTGTAATTATGATCCTGTGATTAATGCAAATATCTTCACTACTGAAACATACCCTTTTTTCACTAGCCTTAATAGTGTGGCATGTAAATTTATTTTAAACTAATTGCAATAACCACTGCATCTGCAAACAGCAGCAAGATTGATGACGGTGACGAAAGGATGTAAGGAAAGCGTGTGCAGAAAGCCCTTATTTGGAGATGGTTTGGGTGTGTTTTAATGCAAATGACTAACCTTGTGCACACGGCCGCTCATTTAGAATACTCCAAACTCACTAACATCAGAATTATATATGGAAAAAATTAAGGGATTCTCTGCACACGCATGTGACTACGACACAGACAAACCCAAAAAAAAAAAAGAATCTATTTCTTTAACTTTTTCAGTGCTTTTATTTTCCCTTAACCCTTAATCTTCCTGTCCTAGCTTCCCTGTTTTGAACGATGACTGAAATCTTCTCCTGTTTATTGCCATCTTATGATGAGTCACTTGTTGTTTTACTCAACTCAAGTCTCATCTGCCATATGAAAAAATGTAAAACAACCTTGGTTAAATATTATATATATATATATATATATATATATATATATATATATATATATATATATATATATATATATATATATATTAGGGCTGTCCCCGACTATGAATTTTCATAGTCGAATCAGAATTTTCGAATCTTTCTATAGTCGACCGATAGTCGAATCATCTAGGCCTATGTGTGTGTGTGAATGGGTTTGGAGGGACACGACACTATAGTCAGCAGGAGGGCAAAACTATTTTTATTTTATTTTACACACTGCACACAGCAACAACTTTTAATAAAGCGACCAAAACTGCCTGCCAACTGACAGACGAACTTATTTAGGTTTAAATAAAAAGGGTAATGTGGTGGATAAACATTTGTAAACGTTTTCTCATAATATTCTAAAGCCGCGATCGAAATACAGAACATCAGACAAATAATAAAAGAACATTTTGATAAATAAACCTAAAAAAAAAACCTCTCTAGGATTTGCATTTCACATTTTGCGAAATTAAATTAAATCGGCAAAATTGCCTGTGCCAGCTTGCTTTCAGTGCAGCGCAACATTGACACAAAAAAGCATTAATTTAAAGAATTAAATTAGAACAGATTATACATTTCTAATAATAAAAAAAAAAAAAAAACGAAATAAAGTCAGAATCAAGTCACAGGGAGCATAACAAATGTGTACAAAATGCCAAAGTGCAGGGGAACATATATATATATATATATATATATATATAAAAAAACACAAACCACAGTTAAATTTGGTAACCCTGAGTGATCAATAAATAAAATAAAACGAAATAAATTATTAGAACAACGAAAGTTTAGCCAGAATTGTGAACGCTTTCTTTTTAACTGCCGAAACAACAATAAACGCAAACTGGATGAACTGCCATCGTCAGTCTGATACTGTGGGTGGATCTAAAAAAATGACAAACATATTTTAAGTCCCAACGTATGATATTACTATTCGTAAATTAAAAGCGCCATTATATATGAAAGAGTGAACCGTCTTTATTAGTAAGAAACTTACCCGTTTTAAGTGGAAAGCCATGTTTGTTGTTGATGAGTGGTACGACATGAGCTGTTGGCACAACTTGCATTTTACTTTTTTTGGATCATCTTTTACCATTTCAAAGTGCATCCACACTTTAGATTTTCTTAATCCAGACATTGTTATGTAGCCTAATCCCTGCCGTCAAGACGGTCCTCATCTCGTAATGGATCAGGGAAAGTGAAAATTAAATCTGTCACAGGCAGTGGCGATTTCTTTAAGACTGCAAGGGAAGCTCAGCTTCCCCTATAATGTCACAAAATTAATGGTCAAAGTATGTACTATTGTATTAACATTTTATTGACTAAAAATGCGTTAGAAAACGTTCATCTCAAAGACGAGTTCGTTCAGAATCAGTTAGATATAGCAGGTCGGCTGACTTTATTTTCTTCTCATACATTCCCGTAGCGTCACAGTGCATTTCCCCGTTGAAGCCCAGCGTCCATTGACTTCAATGCGGCTGCTTTGAACGTTTTTTTTCAGTGCTTTGAAACTAGACGGTCATTGGATAAACGCTGCGATTATGTCCCGCCCACGGACGCTCAGCGTCTCTGGGGGTGAATGAGGAGCAAATGAGGAGTGGGTTGGCCTGGACTCCGAGCTTCTGCGTGATGATTGGAGGGTCTGTCGAAAGATTGCATCTCCTTTTGACTGACAGCGATTTTGTACTATAAGGAATCGCTGAAGCTATTCGCGCTCAGTCCCATCCCGGATTTCTCAAGTTCAGTCGAAATAAAAACTGCTGCAACCTATTTCTTTATATTTGCTTGGCGAAATTGCTTGATTTTCATCATACATTTCACACAATTATACACCACATTCCTTGTTTCACTTTTACAGAGTTTAATATTTTTTTTAGATCGTTCATTCATTCATGTTAATATTTAATGTAGTAATCAATATATATATATATATATAGATTACTACATTAAATATTAACATGGAGGATGACTATAAATTAATATATATATATATATATATATATATATATATATATATAGTAATCTTGAAAAATTTTAACATAACATAATGAAACCTTATATTTCTATTAAAATACTTTATAAATAAATAAATCTCCATAATAACCTTATTTAAAGTGCAAAATATTTATACTATATAGTAGCATCTGACTAAAAGAAAAAATACATCATATTTTGCATAATAAAACTAAAGCTTTTTTTTTTTACGATTGTTTGCATTGTGACTTACTTATGACAATAAGGCACATTCTTGTGAATAAATAAATAGACAATTTTATGATGTTGATGTCATGAGCTTCCCCTATTTGACAGACCAGTAGCCGCCACTGGTCACAGGGGTGGTTGGATTTATTCACAAACACGTTAAAAATATTTCTTTCTTTTCACTTTTGTTTTTACTGCATTATCATAATTAAAGGCTGTATATAACTTAATATAACCGTACAAAACCAGTAGTTCTGTGTGCAATTAGACATTGAGCACCCCCATATTGCCAAAATGGTATGATGCTCGTTTCACCCGCGAAGATTCGACTGTGAGATCGGTGGTCGAATCAGGCTCCGCATATCGATGCATCGAATCTTCGACTATTCGGGGACAGCCCTAATATATATATATATATATATATATATATATATATATATATATATATATAATACATATATAATATATATATATATATATATATATATATATATAATACATATATAAATATATATATATATATATATACACACACACACACACACACACACGCACACATACATAAGGATCAAATGACTTCATCTTTGAGAATGGAGACCAACCTTTTTGTTCCTCAGTATCTTCATTTTTCACTCTGAATGCTTCTTCAATCTTAATATCTTCACTCTCCTCTTTAATAAATGCCATCTTCATAATAGTGTCACGTGGATCTCAGTTATTTCTCTGGGAGGTTTTCTGTGTGTTTAGATAAAAAAAAAAAGATAAATTACAAAATAATAAAATAACAACTTATACAGACACTTGTTGTATAATTCATTTACTTTTATATTTAGCACTTGTGGATTATATTTAACAGATTCCGCTTTGTTAAAACATTTGCAGTTCGTTTGTAAAAAAAAAAAAAAAAAAAAAAAAAAAAAAAGTTACAATCATTACACAGGTAGTGTTTTCTTTGCATTTACACCGTTTTGACCAGCTAGTGTCGCCAACGTGCGGCGTTTCGTGCGCTTCGAAACTTTGAATCATTCTACGAAGCATTTTCTTCAATTAATAAAAATTTGTAAAAGCCAAGTTTCTCCTGCCATTACCTTTCAGTGACCAAATTCGTGTTTACGATATACTCATTAACGATATACCTAATCAGGGGGATAAATGAGAGGCACTAAGACTCGTGTGGAATCACAAAAATATCGTTCATAAATGTTAAATAAACGCATCAGCGTTGTATTTAATAATTATTAAAAACTAGATTTAAAAAAAAAAAAAAACCTATAAAGCTCACCGAGCATTCGGACCCATTTAAACGACTTAAATTCACAAAACCATATAACACCACAAACCTTTCTTAAGCCAGAATCACAACAGATGCAGGAGCGCGACGCATCTTTATGACGTCACGCGACCAGACTAAAATAAAAGTCCTAACCACACGCTGTAGCTATAATCGCAAAATGGATAAAGGTTTACATAGATTAAAATAGTTTTTTTCTTGTGAAATACTTGTGATCATTTTGACCAGAATGCTTTTATGACATGAGAGATTAATGAAAACACAGCCCACTGTGGTTACCCTTGTAATTCGCTTCAGCCTTTTCAAACTTGATGAATGACTATTTCATGTCCAAGTGTGTATAAGGAATTGGAAGCAGAGTGTGGCTGTTTCTAAAGCATGCAGTGCTATCTGCTGTTAAAAACTAAGCTCAGAATTAATTCGAGAGAGAATTGTGATGCTTTTAGAAAATCTCCAATTTGGTGTAGAATCATTGCTCAATTTGCTATGCATTGATTTATTTTCTTAGCCCTAGTCCTGGTTTACGAAGACAAATAAAACAAAAAAAAATTAAACAAATTTAAACAAATTAAAAAACAAAAAAACATGGTTACCACAAATTAACCATGGTTTTGCAATACTAATCATAGTTTAACCATGGTCTTTGATTACTGTTTGTGGTTATACAAACAGTGATAAGTACACACACACATACACACGATTACTACAAATTTACTGTAAAAATACTACTACTAATAATAATAAAAACTTGGTAAATTTTCATAAGGGCACTGCATTTGGGTCAGGAAGATCTTTTTAAATAGACATTAATACTTTCATTCAGAGAGGACTCATTAATTTGATTAAAATTAATATATAGGATCATAGGATTCTTTATAAAGGATCATATGGCACTGAAGAACAATGGCTTCTAAAAATTCAGCATTTTGCATTTTTACATTTTGAAATATATTCAAATAGAATGTTATGAAGTCTTGAATTTAGCTTAATGGCCTTCTACTTATTACACAACATGTGCATTACACAATAAATATGCATGGTTACTTTTAATTCTGTCATACAGCGGGGCAAAAAAGTATTTAGTCAGCCACCAATTGTGCAAGTTCTCCCACTTAAAAAGATGAGAGAGGCCTGTAATTTTCATCATAGGTATACCTAAACTATGAGAGACAAAATGAGAAAAAAATCCAGAAAATCACATTGTCTGATTTTTAAAGAATTTACGTGGTGAGATGTTGCATGGAGCCCCAGATTGAGGGAAATTATCAGTGGTCTTGTATGTCTTCAATTTTCTAATAATTGCTCCCACAGTCGATTTCTTCACACCAAACTGCTTACCTATTGCAGATTCAGTCTTCCCAGCCTGATGCAGGTCTACAATTTTGTTTCTTTGACAGCTCTCTGGTCTTGGCCATAGTGGAGTTTGGAGTGTGACTGTTTGAGGTTGTGGACAGGCGTATTTTATACTGATAACGAGTTCAAACAGGTGCCATTAATACAGGTAACGAGCAGAGGACAGAGGAGCCTCTTACAGAAGAAGTTACAGGTCTGTGAGAGCCAGAAATCTTGCTTGTTTGTAGGTGACCAAATACTTATTTTCCACCATAATTTGCAAATAAATTCTTTAAAAATCAGACAATGTGATTTTCTGGATTTTTTTTCTCATTTTGTCTCTCATAGTTTAGGTATACCTATGATGAAAATTACAGGCCTCTCTCATCTTTTTAAGTGGGAGAACTTAATTGCAAAACCATGGTTAATTTGTGGTAACCATGTTTTTTTGTTTTTTAATTTGTTTAAATTTGTTTAATTTTTTTTTGTTTTATTTGTCTTCGTAAACCAGGACTAGGGCTAAGAAAATAAATCAATGCATAGCAAATTGAGCAATGATTCTACACCAAATTGGAGATTTTCTAAAAGCATCACAATTCTCTCTCGAATTAATTCTGAGCTTAGTTTTTAACAGCAGATAGCACTGCATGCTTTAGAAACAGCCACACTCTGCTTCCAATTCCTTATACACACTTGGACATGAAATAGTCATTCATCAAGTTTGAAAAGGCTGAAGCGAATTACAAGGGTAACCACAGTGGACTGTGTTTTCATTAATCTCTCATGTCATAAAAGCATTCTGAGCCAAGGTGCAATTACATGATGCCCTTCAATGATCTTCTTTGTGAGCATTTGAGTGTGCGATTAAAAACTGAATTAAAAAGCCATCTGCTGTTAAAAACTAAGCTCAGAATCAATTCCAGAGATCATTACAATGTATTCAGAAAATCTCAGAAACGATCCATGAATCACAATGCATCAATTTATCATCGCAGCCCTAGTGGCCATCCTCAACTTTGGGGTGCAGGGTGCTTTGGCTGTACTTGATGGAAATCCATTAAGAAGGGGGAATCTAAGGTGTCTTTGCGTGGAAGCCAAGATTGCTCCTTGTGGCCACAACCTTCCCAATTATCAAGGTACTTAGATGGTCACCAAGGCGTTAGCCGTTAGGAGTCCGAAATCTCCTTCACCGTTTAGATAGGCTTTTCATCCATGATCATTTGGCATAGGTAGTTTGTTACCATGACCCAGCTCTATGGTGTGAGCAGAAACAGGTGGATACTAAGGGAGGAATGAAACGTGGAAGGCAGGGTGAATTCTGTAATGTGCTTAGAGTTATAGCTCCTAAGTGACTGGACTGAGTGGTCTTTTTACCTTAAAGGGACCAGTGTACTTAGCACTTAGATGGGAGTGTCACTTCTCCTGGCATCTGCGTGGTGAGTTTAAGTTAATTCTTTATCAATCAATAAGCAAAAATATTCTTGTTTTTAAACCTCTTTTTAAACCCGAAAGAAAAGAAAATACAATTCACTGCCCATACCTTCTAGCCCAAAATAAAAGGTTTCACAAACAGAAATTGTGTCAGACTACTTACTACCCCAATTTAGTATTTATAATATTTACAAAACACTTTACAGAGCCAAGCATTTAGAGGGCAATTCAAAAAAAATGTGTCAAATATGCAAATGGGCCAAAAACACCAGCAGATAAACAGAACACAAACTGACAACTCCCTTAATACAAACTCTTACACACAAAACTGCACTATACAAACAAACTGTTCAGATCACAAAATAGCAACAAAATGGCTGCTGAGGAAATTATGTTGTGACTTTTAAAGTTCAAAAGACCAATCGGGAGACAGCAACAATCAGCCTGCAGGAACCAATCAGAAGACTTTTTCTAGTCAGAGCAGAGACACAGACAGCCCCACACAGCAGAGAAAACAAAACTCGGACTCAATTGGTTAAAGACTCGGACTCGACTTAGGTGGACTCGAACCCAACACTAGCAAAGAGGACACTTAAAATGTAGGCATAGTCATCTTTTTCAGATTTCTGCTATGTTTTCTCAGTGCATAGACTCCCAGCTAAAATACCTATCATATGTGCTTTCATTACGAATCTATAAAGCTTTAGCCTTCCAACATCAAAATCATGATTTCAGGCATTCAATTTCATATTAGATGTTTAGATCCAGACTCTCCAATCCTGATATAAAATCACTCCATACTCTTTCTTCATAATTGACTAAAAAGGAAAGCCTACAGTTCAAGATAAATGACTACTGCTGTCTCTCATAGATACACATTATGGTGGATAAATTAAGCTCAGGCCTTTTCGCTTTGCACACAAACTTACTCCTAGAAGCAGCATTCCTTACCGCCTATTACAGATTTCTTAGAAGGGAAGAATTCACTATTAACAACAAAATTTTCGACCTTTCTCACAACCTCTTAATCAAAAACATTTCTTTTCACATTGATTATTTTTCAATCTATCTGAAACATTCTAAAACAGACAGAGATTATAACAGAACCACAATTAACATTCCTAGAATCAACAGCAGTTATTTTCCCCTTATAACTATGAACCAGTTTTTAAGCTCACATGTCCAAGCATTGGTTTGCCTTACGTCTCTGGACGGTATGCCTACATTGTGGCATGGACCCCACGTGGAGACCTTTCCTTCATCTATCTGGATGCTATTCTTACTGATCTGATAACCGAGGAACAGGAAAGTTTCTTGATGAAAACAGCATTTCTCTGCTTTCAGGAGATGATATTCGGTTGGTTATGTTGAGACTGGCTCCGGCACTAGATTAGGATATTTTCAGTCTAAACTATTGTGAACTGGTTCAGGAAGTTCAGGCAGTCAAAGAGCCCTGATAAAGTGACAAATGTAATCTTCCATTCGTTTCCATCATGTTTGCAGATGAGATTCTACACACTTCAGAAGTACAGCTTTGTGAATATGAAGCCACCGGGATATGGGTACGGATATTCGAATTTGACTTTGATCTTGTTTAATGCCTGGTAGTTAATGTGTGGCTGCAAGTCTTCATCATTTTTGGCAACAAAAAAAGAGAGCTCATTCCAATCACTTGAGGTACCTAGGGTCCGAAATGTCAAAGCATATTCTGTGATTAAGCTCTTTCCTTGGCAAATATGATAGATTTGGTCACAAATTAAGGAATCACCAATAAGTATAGCTGTGTGTCAAGCAAGCTCTTGGCGGAGAGAACTGATTGGTTCCCTAAATGGATCCGGGTTTGTTGGATTTATACCTGCATCAGTGTGGCCTTCTGTCAAGATAGATACACACTGAAAAGGTAGGTAAGTAAATCCGAACAAACTTTATTGAACACACAGCTCTGAGAGGACACACCTTTGTTCAGTGTTTCCAACTTGACAGGAAAGGGGATATTAAAGGGATAGTTCACCCTAAAATGAAAATTTGGAGTGATGGAGTGATGAAGCGAAACAAATTATTTTTTTTTTTTTTTGTGAATTGGTTCTTTCGGAGAGTTCATTTCAATGAACTGGTTCAATTCACTAGGTTGTTTATGAAGTGACACAATGACATAACATATATGCAATTAAATTATTAAAGTACCCAATAATAATGTGAAATGTGGATGTTTTACATGTCTAATGCATATAAAGTGAATAAACTTGTCTTCATCAGCTCACCTTTTACATAAACAATGAGAAACCATCTGTCTTTGGTCCGAGTCGGAAATGTTTCCTCAGTTCAGTGTACTGTTTGAGGAAGTGAAGCACTGAATGAGTTGGCAAAACCAGCATCACAGGTTTATATACGCTGGTATTTTGGCTTATTTTAAGTTGAAGTGACTGTCATGCAGGCCCCAAAGAGAGTTTTGAGTAACTTGTTTATATGTGCTGCTCAAGCCAAGAACTGTTTCAGATGGTTCAGTCCTATTTGGTGAATTGGTTCAACAAGTTCACCAAAAAGAAATGGTTCAAATGAATCATTTGTTTGTGAACCAGACATCATTCTGGACTATAGGCTATGGATTACAGGTAATAGTTTTGTAAATAATGTTCAGTTTATTGCACAGACTATTTTTTTTTTTAGCTTCATAAGACAGGTATTAATGTGTCCCTTGATATACCTTTTTTTATTCTCAAAGATAGGAAGAAGGGTGAGTAAATGTTCTGAGTGTCTGATTTGATGAAGAAAAAGACTACAGGATAGTTAAGGTTCAGCTCTTGGGAGTAAACATTTTATAATGCTTTCAGCTGTACTCCAGTTGGAAAGGGCTTCTCTGACCTTTGCATTTCCTAAAGCAGCACAGCCGAGTCTGCAAAGACCTCCACATTGGCAGGCACTGCCTGAACCATACAGTTCCTCAGTGATGTAAGTACTAAAGCCAGTAGTAAAGGTCCCTGTGAAGACTCATCTGACCAGTCTATACTCTGGAACTCTCTTGGCACAACAGAAGTTCAGCATCCTCCAAGCCAGCATGTCAACAGCTACCACAACTCTGTGCCCTTCACACTGCACACAATCTGCATCACCAGTGAAAGACGTCTCTACTGCCCGACTGATTATTCACTGTGTGAAATATAAATATAATCTTACCAGACGTTGTTCTAGAGACCTTAGCATTAGCTTATACCTGCAGTATGTTTTTCTAACTTGCTTAGATCAGGGCATTTTCAAACCAGTCATATGTCTCCCTTTTTAGACACACTTATTTCAGGTCTTGTTGTCTCTACTAAAGGGTTGATGAGATGAATCAAGTGTGTTAGATGAGGGAGAGTTTGAAAACCCCTTTTGTCATTAAATTCTTTATCTTCCTTCTTGTTTAATTGTTAATTATCTTTTAATTGTTTATTTGGTATCAATAATAGTTGTAGTATTTATTCTTGCATATCTATTGTTAATAAATCTCATTAATTGTATCACAGTTGTGATAATTCCTTGTGTTGACAAAGGCTCCACTAATTATCTGAATTGTTTCAGATAAATCAGTTGGCCAACTCTCTCCAGTTTGCATTAATTTTATATTGTTAAACAGTCACATTTTGGAAGTGTTTTTATTTAGCAGTCCTGCCTCCGGACAGCATCAGCTGACAGGTGGAGGTCTTCACAAAAGGGCCTGGCAGATTCTAGATATCAACAGAATGTACAACTTGGCCACAGAAACCCTCATCTTTACCAAGTTTAGAGCCTTGCATGTGTCCTCGTGTCAGACTGTCCTGTAACAACTGGATCTGGATAATCTCTCTGAGTTTTGTGTCATTCTCATGCAGGGTACACTTTCATTCTACATCCAGTTGTTAGCTTATCATCTCATATTTATGCAAATACTTTATAAATCAGATATGTAATGTCTATGAATGTGGGGATTTTTTTTTTTGTACCTAAGGTATGCCTCTGGTATGTGGCTCATGCATGAGCCTAGCCTAGGCAACAACCTTACACAGGTCATTAAACAACTGTGTGAGAGCCACAGTGGGGAGTGGCACAGGGGTCTGGCCTGGTAGCCCACCCAGTTTATAGACTTCCTCAGTCAACCTAGGGTACTTGTCAGTAACATTCCAGGTACCTCCAGTGATGTCCAGCTGGAAAAAGCTGCTCACTGTATACAGCCAAGATATCCTGACTGGGCCGGATGTCCTGAAGATGGATTCTACTAAAAGTCAAATTAAGTCACCTTTATTTATTTACTTTTATTTATACTTTTAACAATACAGAATTGTGACAAAGCATCTGTACAGTATTAAATAGGAAAAAGTGCTTCAATAATGCAAAAGGGCAACAGTAAACACTCACTTTTCAGTTAAATTCAATGATGAATTCAATGATGTCATCAGCCAGCTCATTTCAGTTCAAATAGTATACGATATCGCTTGAAAATTAAGTGTCCCCAACTAAGCAAGTCGGAGGCGACAGTGGCAAGGAACCAAAACTCCATCAGTGACAGAATGGAGAAAAAAACCTTGGGAGAAACCAGGCTCATTCGCGGGGGCAGTTCTCCTCTGGCCAGACGCAGAGGACTCATCTGATTCCCGTGGTCTTGTGCCGAAGTCTTTACTAGGGATCCGTCTCTGGGGCTCATCTAGTTGATGTGGTCTCCACTGACATTCAGGGCTGTAGAGGTCCTCTCTAGGTGCTGATCCACCGTCTGGGCTGGGTACAGACTGGATCTGGTGGTGAAGGTGCCCTTGGAACGAGAAAGAAACAAACTAATATTAGCATAGATGCCATTCTTCTTATGATGCACTGAGTACATCGAGTGTTATGGAAAGTGTTCCCAGTTCCGGTTGAACTAATTAATGCAGACTAACAATCCTTTAACGGATTTGAATTATAGAAATGTGTTACTGTGTTATGTGAAAGCCAGGTTAAAGAGATGGGTCTTTAATCTAGATTTAAACTGACAGAGTGTGTCTGTGTAACATGGAGAGGGAGACGAGAGGCGAGCGGATCCAAAGCTTTATTTCTAGGGCAAGACAAAGACATGGTCGAACAGGCAGGGTAGAAGCGAACGAACGTCAGCGGCGAACGTAATCCGAAGGGGGCACGGAAAATGGGTAATCCAAAGAGACAAGCGAGATATCCACAAGGCAGGCGGCGAGACAGACAAGACGAGATGACCAGGCGAGAAAGCTAAACTCAGGAACTAGGGAACTCGGGAACTAGGAAACTAGCGAACTCGGAAACTAGGAAACTCTGGAACTAGGAAACAAAGGCTGCTAGCACTAGGGGAGCGCTAAATGTGACAAATACCTTTCTCCACAGTACAACTCCACAATGCTCAGTAAGTAACAGGGGGGAAGTCTGGGGCTTATATAGTGCGTCTGATTGGCTACAGGTGTTGGCGCAATCAGCACGATGGGTGCTGGGAGACATAGTCTGGGGTGTAGTGCAACAGTCTGTGTGATGTGAAAGTGCGAGAGCGACATCTGGTGGTGAGCAGACCAAAGGTCACTGGCTGGATTCATGACATAGCCCCCCCCCAAAGAGCGGCTTCCAGACGCTCCAAACGATCAACAGTCCAAGATCAACAGGCAAGACAGGGCAAGGGTTGGAGGGCCAGGTCCATGTGGAGGACCTAGGAACTGAGGCAGGACTGGCAGAGCAGGAGCCCACCAAGGCGGAGCAGATTTCCTCCAGGGCGGAGCAGGAGCCCACCGGGGTGGAGCATGAGCCCTCCGGGGCGGAGCAGGAGGCACAGGAGCCCTCTGGGGCGGAGCAGGAGGCACAGGAGCCCTCCGGGGCAGAGCAGGAGGCGCTGGAGCCCTCCAGGGTGGAGCAGGAGGCGCTGGAGCCCTCCAGGACAGAGCAGGCACCCGCGTCAGGACCTGGGGAGAACAGGGACAGAAGAGGCAGACAGAACGACAAGGAGAACGGCAGAGAGTTTGTTGGTGGCCTTCATGGCCGGAACAGTACAGGGTGAGAGTTCAAAAATGGCCTACGTGGCCGGTTCAAGACCAGGCATGAGTAAGCCACCCTCACCTGGCTGGGTGAGGGTTATTGGGCGCTACCACAGTGCAGGGAGCTAGGACAGACATCCCCGTTTTATGATGTTCCGCAGCCTCAGCCGCCACCTCCGGGGAAACTGCGGCGGGCATCACAGCCGTTGAGGAAGTCGCAGTTGGCGCTGCCACCTCCAGAGGCTCTGCAGCGAAAGCCGCCTTTAGGAGGATCTGCAACCAGCACTGCCACCTCCGGGGGCACTGGCACAGACTCACGGTCAGACGAGGCCTCTGGAGCAGACTTGTGAACTGACGAGACCTCTGGAGCAGACTTGTGAACAGACGAGACCTCTGAAGATGACTTGTGAACTGACGAGACCTCTGGAGCAGACTTGTGAACAGACGTGACCTCTGGAGCAGACTTGTGAACAGACGAGACCTCTGGAGCGGACTTGTGAACTGACGAGACCTCTGGAGCAGACTTGTGAACAGACGTGACCTCTGGAGCAGACTTGTGAACAGACAAGACCTCTGGAGCAGACTTGTGAACATACGAGACCTCTGGAGCAGACTTGTGAACAGACGAGACCTCTAGAGTGTAGTGTGCAGTCATGGCGATGCTCTGGGTGGCCAGACGAGATGTCACGAGGCTCTGGGCGGCCAGACGAGATGTGTTGAGGCTCTGGGCGACCAGCCGAGATATGACGAGGCTCTGGGCGACCAGCCAAAACGTAACTTGACTTTCAAGAAGAACAGCTGTGACTTGACTTGGTTCATTAAGATTAGCAGTGACTTGACTTGACTCATGGAGATCAGCAGTGACTTGACTTGGCTCGTGAAGATCAGCAGTGACTTGACTTGTCTCAGAAATGACAGCTCTGACTTGACTTGGCTCAGGAATGACAGTTCTGACTTGACTTGGCTCAGGAACGACAGCTTTGACCTGACTTGGCTCAGGAATGACAGCTTGACTTGACTTGACTCAGGAACGACAGCTGTGACTTTGCTTGACTCAGGAACAACAGCTGTGACTTTGCTTGACTCAGGAACGACAGCTTTGACTCTGCTTGGCTCAGGAACGACAGCTTTGACTTTGCTTGACTCAGGAACAACAGCTGTAACTTGACTTGACTCGGGAAACACAGCTGTAACTTGACTGGACACAGGAAGAGCAGCTCTGACTTGACTTGACTCAGAAAATACAGCTGTGACGTTACATGACTCTGGTATGGCAGACATGAAGACTTGAAACATGACTCTGGTATGACATGACGGAGCTTTGTTATTGCCACCATTTTATGAATGGGCTCCAATGTCGCGCCATTCTGTGAGCACACACTGGCGCGGCCGCCATTTTGTGAACGCATTTACACACTGGAGTAGCGCTCAAAACACTAGAATGTCCCGCAGCTTGCGATCGACTAAACTTTGTGGCCGCCATTACTGCGTTGTCGTGTTCCTCCTCCGCGACGCCCACAGTAAATGGCGAGCCCACACAAAGCAAAGTCCATGAATGCTGCGAGAGATGAACGCGGACCCTCAAATCGGAGCTCAGATCTCAGGGGTTGATTCACACCATCACAGAATATTTCAATTAAAATACAGTCCAGGAGATCAGAATAGTTTGCTACCACCAAAAATTCACACATGCTGTTTCAGTGATCGCGGGCCTTGTTTGAGTCTGAATAATGTCCTTGTTGTGTCCATACCTGTGTTTAAAGCTGCTGGATCCTTGTTTGGTCCGAGTATTCTGTAACGTGGAGAGGGAGACGAGAGGCGAGTGGATCCAAATGCAAAGCTTTATTTCTAGGGCGAGACAAAGACATGGTTGAACAGGCAGGGTAGACAATAGCAGACAGGTATGTAGGAACAAGACACAAAAATAGTCTGTGAAGCAGGCGAGGGTCGATCAGCGGCGAACGTAATCCGAAGGGGGAACGGCAAATGGGTAATCCAAAGAGACAAGCGAGATATCCACAAGGCAGGCGGTGAGACAGACAAGACGAGATGACCAGGCGAGAAAGCTAAACTCAGGAACTAGGGAACTCAGGAACTAGGAAACTAGGAAACTCAGGAACTAGGAAACTCGGGAACTAGGAAATAAAGGCTGCTAGCACTAGGGGAGCACTAAACGTGACAAATACCTTTCTCCACATTACAACTCCACAATACTCGGTAAGTAATGGGGGGGAAGTCCAGGGCTTATATAGCGCATCTGATTGGCTACAGGTGTTGGCACAATCAGCGCGATGGGTGATGGGAGACGTAGTCCGGGGTGTAGTGCAACAGTCTGTGTGATGTGAAAGTGTGAGAGCGACATCTGGTGGTGAGCGGACCGAAGGACACCGGCCAGATTCATGACAGTCTGCGTCCCGAACAGTGGTAGGTAGATTGTTCCAGAGTTTGTGCGCTAAGTAAGAAAATGATCTGCCGCCCACAGTTAATTTTGATATTCTAGGTATTATCAAATTTTAGAATTTTTTAGAGTTTTTAGAATGCAGCAGACGTGAGGGACTATAATGTAATAAGAGCTCACTCAAGTACTGAGGAGCTAAACCATTCAGGGCTTTATAAGTAATTAGCAAGATTTTAAAATCTCTACTATGCTTAATAGGGAGCCAGTGCAGTGTTGACAGAACCAGGCTAATATGGTCATACTTTCTAGTTGCTGCATTTTGGACCAGCTGGAGTTTGTTTATTAAGCGTGCAGAAAAACCACCCAATAAAGCATTACAATAATCTAACCTTGAGGTCATTAACACATGAATTAACATTTCAGCATTTGATATTGAGAGCATAGATCGTAATTTAGATATATTTTTGAAATGGAAAAATGCAGTTTTGCAAATGCTAGAGATGTGGCTTTCGAAGGAAAGACTGCTATCAAATAGCACACCTAGGTTCCTAACTGATGACGAAGAATTGACAGAACAGCCATCAAGTATTAGAATGTGTTTTAGGTTGTTAC
This sequence comes from Labeo rohita, assembly GCF_022985175.1. Lineage (NCBI taxonomy): Eukaryota > Metazoa > Chordata > Actinopteri > Cypriniformes > Cyprinidae > Labeo > Labeo rohita. The sequence continues at coordinate 21,758,401 of NC_066872.1, forward strand.
ACATGGAGGTTTTAGGTCCAATAATTAACACCTCTGTTTTTTTCAGAATTTAGCAGTAAGAAATTACAAGTCATCCAGTTTTTTATCTTAACTACACAATCCATTAGTTTTTCAAATTGCCGGGCCGTGAATAAATATAGAGCTGAGTATCATCAGCATAACAGTGAAAGCTAACACCACGTTTCCTGATTATATCTCCCAAGGGTAACATGTAAAGCGTAAAAAGTAATGGCCCTAGTACTGAGCCTTGAGGTACTCCATACTGCACTTGTGATTAGTGATGGGTCGTTCTTGAACGATTCATTTATTTTGAACATGTAACTTGTGATGAACGAGTCGTCTCGGGGAGTGATTCGTTCAGTCGCACATGCGCAACATCCTATTAGGTTCTGTATTGGAATTAGTTCACCTGTTTCAAGTCTTCAGGTTTTTGGAGTCGTTCGTTCATCTTATGAGGTTGTCACGTGATGAATGAGTAACTCAAACCCGAAGACTCGAGAGATAAACTAATCAATTCTTTTTCCGGCTCGTACTGCATAGGTTAAGCTTATGGGACTGTCACGTGATAAACGAACGACTCGAACCTGAAGACTCGAGAGATAAACGAATCAATTCTCTTTCCAGCTTACACTGCATTGGTTAAGCTTATGGGGCTGTCACGTGATGAACAAACGACTCAAACCCAAAGACTCGAGAGATTAACTAATCAATTCTTTTTTCTGCTCACACTGCATTGGTTAAGCTTATTGGGCTATCACGTGATGAACGAATGACTTAAACCCGAAATCTTGTCAGATAAGAGGCAAGGTGAACTAATCATAGACTAAAGACCTAGGTAAACCATGAATTAATCTTTTCTGTTTCTTTTAGCATCTTTTTTGTAGTGTGATCAACATTTGTGGAAGCAGTAGATGTGTTAGGGAGGTAACGCGTAACATTTTAATTATATTTTGTTAAAATGAACAAATGAATGAAATGAATGAAAAAAGATTCGTTCATTTTGCTGAACGAGACTCAAAGGTCCGAGTCGGTAAACTGATCCGAACTTCCCATCACTGCTTGTGATCAATATGATACCTCTCCATTCACTGCCACAAATTGATGGTGGTCAGATAAGTACGATTTGAACCATGCCAATGCACTACTACTAATGCCAACATAATTTTCAAGTCTGTTCAAGAGAATGTTGTGGTCAACAGTGTCAAATGCAGCACTAAGATCCAGTAGCATTAACAGAGAGATACAACCACGATCGGATGACAAGAGCAGATCATTTGTAACTCTAAGAGCAGTCTCTGTACTATGATACAGTCTAAATCCTGACTGGAAATCCTCACAGATATCATTTTCAAGATTGGTCTGTAATTAATGAATTTGTTGGGGCCAAGTTGTGTTTTTTTTAATGAGAGGCTTAATAGCCAATTTAAAGGTTTTGGGGACGAATTAATAATATTCAGAAGAGGACCTATGACATCTGGAAGCAACTCTTTTAGTAGCCTAGATGTACATGTTGTTGGTTTAGATGATTTAACAAGTTTATACAATTTTCCCTCTCCTACAGAGAATGAGTGGAATTGTTTCCCAGGAGATCTATAGCACACTATCTGATGCGATACTGTATCTTGGAAGTAAAGTAGTTCATAAAGTTATTACTGCTATGCTGATGGGCAAAGTCAGCGCCTGTTGGTTCTTTATTTTTTTGTTAAACTTAGCCACTGTACTGAATAAATACCTAGCGTTAACGCTAGCGTTAGCGTTAGATCTTGCAGTTTTTTATGGTTTTCTTTAGGATAGGGCACATTCATGCAAGGCAGTACGAAAAACCTCTTATTTTGTTTTCCTCCAGCTGTGCTCCATTTTCCGGGCTGCTATCTTTAGGGCACGAGTGTGCTTGTTATACTACGGGGTCAGACTGTTTTCCTTAATCTTCCTTAGGCGCAAAGGAGCAACCGTATCTAGAGTGCTAGAAAAGAGAGAGTCAATAGTTTCTGTTACATCATCAAGTTTTTCTGAGCTACTGGACATGCTGAGGAGGTCAGATAAGTCAGGAAGATTACTTACAAAGCAGTATTTTGTAGTAGACGTGATGGTTCTACCATACTTGTAATAAGGAGTTGAATTTATCTGGAGTATACACGAGACTAGATAATGATTTGAGATATCATCGCTTTGCTGCAGAATTTCAACGACATTAACATCAATTCCATGTGACAGTATTAAGTCTAGAGCATGATTTCAACGATGAGTAAGTCCTGACACATGTTGTCTAACCCCAATAGAGTTCAGAATGTCTATAAATGCTGATCCCAGTCCATCGTTTTCATTATCAACATGGATGTTAAAGTCATCCACTATTAAGACTTTATCTGTAGTCAACACTAACTCAGATAGAAAATAAGCAAATTCTTTAAGAAAGTCTGTATGGTGCTCTGGTGGCCTGTATACAGTAGCAAGTACAAATGTCATGGGGGATTTATCATTAACACTTGTTTCTCTGGATAATGTTATATGAAGCACCATTACTTCAAACAAGTTATACTTGAAGCCCGTTCTCTGAGAAACACTGAAAATATTGCTATAAATTGTAGAAACACCTCCCCCTTTACCTATTAGACGTGGCTCAGGTTTGTAACAATAATCTTGAGGGGTAGGCTCATTTCAGATAATGTATGCATTTGGTTTTAGCCAGGTTTCTGTCAAACAGAGCACATCTAGGTTATGATCAATGATCATATAATTTACAAAAAGCGCTTTTGTAGAAAGGGACCTGATATTCAAAAAGCCAAGCTTTATCATTTGTTTCTCTGTATTATATACATTTTTTATTTGTTGAACATCAATTGGATTGTTACTCTTAAATTGGTTTGGATGCTCGGGGAACAGATACAGTCTCTATAGCTTGATATCTAGGTGAAAGGGTCTCTATGTGCTTAGAATTAACTGATTTCGGTGATGTGAGGCGGCTAGCAGACGGTCGGTTTAGCCAGTCTGTCTGCTTCCTGACCTGGGCCCCAGTTAGTCAAGTGCAAACTCTAAGACTATATGCCATATTGCAAAAGAGAAGAGCGGCACCACCCCTGGAGAAATAAAGACCTCGAAAAGATCTCTTTTCAACAGGTCAGGTCTGCCCCAAAAACTTGTCCAATTGTCTATGAAACCTATGTTATTCTGCTGGCACCACTTAGACATCCAGCCATTTAGTGACAACAGTCTGCTATGTTTCTCGTTACCACGATAAGCAGGGCGGGGACCAGAGCAAATTACAGTGTATGACATTGTACTTGAAAGTTCTACGACTATGCCGTCTCACAGTCATCCAGTTGCCCTGCTGCAAAGGCAAAGTTATCGGAACCGAACAATGTACAGGACTCCCTGAGCTAGTTGCGTCCAAAGCCGTATCTAAGGCCTTCACATTCTTACTATCCTCTATTAAATTTTGGAAACGCGAATGGCAGGCTAACGGGCAAACGGAATGCTAACGCACAGCACGGCGTTGCACTCACGGTTATACGATAAAAGTGAACAATCAGATCAATCAGATTAGCCTGATGGATAATATCAGAAATCTGGTGGGAACAAAGCTATATTTTATCACTTTAAACAACAGAGAGTAATAGTAAGATAAAGATTTCTACAGAAAAACGAAGCTCCAGGAAGTTACAAATGCACACTACTCTGCAGCACAGGAAACAGGAAACAGCCTGGTTAGTGAAGGATTTTTGTTAATTAATGCTGTTTTTTTATTATGTTTGCTGTTTTTATATTATTTCCCAGCATAGCATTCTATGATATGATGTTACATTTACAGCAAACTTCATATCAAGTCTATTGAAGCTGGTTGGGACAGTGAGGGGAACAGGAGTCACCTCAGGGCTCACCTCTGTTGGCAACTAATTTGGCCAGGTGCTCATAAGTTTGTTGACAGCCCAGAAAGGAGCAGGCCTGTATATGATGATAGATGGTCTGGTGAAAAGGTACCATCAAGCTGTACCAATCAGCTTGCATCAATCATGTACTTGGACTGTGGGTGCTGTACTGAGGTGGGCTAGACCAGGGTTGGTCTCGGCTGATGTTTCTATGCTTCATAAGCACAGAGAGAGCTGTTGATATCCCAAGGCTGACCTGCCCTGACAGATGAAGGTGTCAACAAGCATCTTACTGGGCTCTCCACACAGGAGAACCCATAAAGAGGAAACTTGCTTACTTACTTAATCCTCTTCTTCCCAAGTGAGATATAAGGCCGTAACTAACTCTTTCCATCTGGGTCTGTCCTGGGTTTTGAAATGTGCTTCCCTCCAAATGAGCCCCATTTCTTCTAGCTTTCTTCACTGTCCATCGCCATGTTGTTCTTTGCCTGCCACATTTGCATTTGCCAGGTGGTGTCCAACGCAAAGCCACTTTAGGTATCCTTTCACAGGACATCCTAAGTACATGACCAAGTCATCTTAATCAGCATATCTTGATCTCCTGAGATATATTATTTTATCTTGTCTTTTTGTACAGATTATATTGGAAATGGTATTGGGGCAGTATGTTGCAGATCTTTTTGAGGCAACTATTATGGAACGCATCTGTCTTGCTCGTGTCACTTTCACTATTCTCCAACATGTAGAACCATACAAAAGCACTGATTTAACATACTGTTTTAAAGCTTGATCTTTGTTTTGAGGCTTAGCTGTTGGGACTTCCAAATGGTTCTGAGTCTACTAAAAACTCCTCTTGCTTTATTATTCGGTTCTTGATATATTTTTGGGCTCTGTTATCAGTGCTAATAACACTACCAAGATATGTGAACTCATTCACATCCTCGGCTGGATCTCCCTCAATGGTAATTGGGTCAGGAATGGGAGCACTGATACGCATGGTCTGTGTCTTCTGCTTATTTATATGTAGGCCAACTTGTTTAGCATATCTGCTCAGCCTATTTGTTTTTTCCTGTATGTTTTTTCATCGGTGAAGTCTAGCTCTTCCAAATGGAAGAAGGGAATCTATTGAATGCCATGAACATGGTTAGATGTTGTTTGGTGCATAACCCAGTCAATAATGATCAGGAATAGAAGAGGTGAGAGAATACAACCCTGCCGGAGACCAGACCTGAGTTCAAAGGACTCTGTCAATGTATTATCAAGGATAATGGAACATTCAAATATGTTCATAGAACATCCCAATGAATTGTATAATCTTAGGTGGTATTCCATGGGCTCTTAAGATCTTCCATAAGTTCTCTCGGTGGACACTGTCAAATGCCTTTGTGAAGTTTATGAAAATGTAAAGCGTGATATTACGAAGTGCAAATACCTGGTCTGTACATCTTCTCCCCCTTCGAAAACCTGCTTGTTCTTCTCTCAATTTGTGGTCTATGGCACTATCGACCCTCTTCAACAGGATCCTACAGAAGACCTTGCTGGGAAAAAACACTTTTAGAAAAAAGTGTAATACCCCACCAGTTGTCACAATTTCTGAGGTCTCCTTTCTTGGCCCGTTTGAATAAGAGGCCTGTACTCCAGTCCTTTGGAATAGTGTCTTCATCTTCATTAATTTTTCAGTTAAAGTTAGTTCACTGTTGATTCAGTTCAGTTGGTGTATGCAGCTTGATACCAGAAGTAAATGCTAAGTGGATGCTTCAGAAAACCAAAGAGGCCTCCTCACACCACTTTAGTAGACAGTACCACCGGATGTGTGCTGGGTGCGAGCAACGCACCTGCTCAGTGGCCTGACTCTTGCCATCTGGTAGAGCCCCTGCCTGAAGCCCAGGAGCCTCTCCAAGTTGTAAAGTGCCTGCAGACTGAGCCAGAGTAACCAGGGGAGCAGCACCGGTACAAGATACCAGAGAGCACATCAGATCAGACAAAAACAGAGGCAGAATTCTGTTGGGCAACCCCCTTTCAGACCCAAGGCACCAATGCAGAGTCAGATGTTGGTTACACCATCAGCACCTGGAGCATCACTGCAGATGTTACCCAATATACAGGTTTCCAGGGTGTGCCGATGTTTCAGTGTGTGCCAATGTTCCAGGGAGTGCAATTGGTCCAGGGAAAGCCAATAATACAGCCACTGTGTTACAGCCTGCACGTGTGCACCATCTGATGCCAATCCAGAAGCCATGCTCAAAAGACCATACAAGAAAACTTTAGAGGTGAACACTAGTAGAACAAAGTGAACAAAGGCAGGGTGTATTGTCCACAGACTGAGATTGTCACAAAAGAGGTGTGGTTAGAAGAAACGTGGAGAACCATTTCCAAATAATGTATATATTTTAAAGTATATTGTATATAGTGTGAACAATTGTTTAAATTTAGTATTTTAGTATTTGTGTTAAATATTACTGAACTTATTTCAGGTTTTATTGTTTTATAAGCATTATTTATTTTTTTGTTTTAAAAAACTTCTTGAACATTTTTATTTTTTTAACTTTTTAGATATATTATTCATTACTGTTTAATTATAATATTTGCTGCTTAATTATTATTATTGGTGATTAGTCGTTAATGATAGTTTTTATTATTTTTTGTGCTAAAAAGTTTTTTTTTTTTTTTTTTTTTTTTTTTTTGCTGCTTAATATTTTGTGGAAACATTTTTTCAAGATGCTTTGATTAATAGAAAGAAAAGACAGAATCTTTTTGTAGTATTATGTTTTTACTTTCACTTTTTATCATTTTTATGCCTATTCACTGAATAAAATCATTCTTTTCTTTTAAACACATACACACACACACCAAACATCTAAATAGTAGTATATCATAGTTTTAAAATAAATAGTAGTAGAACAACTGTTTTCAACATTGATAACAATATGAAATGTTTCCTAAGCAGCAAATCAAAATGAAGATGGAAGACTGCATGATTAAACTAATTAAATTATGTATTTTAAATAAAAGAATAACAAAAACAAGGTAAAAACACAACACAGATATGTGGTTGCTCTCCGGAAGCACATACAAGTTACTACAAGTTATTTTTTGTGGAATCAGGCAAACCAGGGTACTTGACCACTCAAATGATGATTTAAATTCATGTACAGCTCTGCACTGAAATTTCAAAGGCTACACACTGGACATTTCTGTGTGCCATTTCTGCATTATTCTTGATGTAAGACCCATGTCTCCTAAAATACTTTTTATAAGTTTTATTTTTACATTCTAACATCTATGATTAAAAAACATTTCTTAAAAATGAAATAATTTTCCTTATAGAATTTTTATTGGAACTTTATGTTTTATTTTTACATTCTAACATCTATGATTAAAAAAAAATTCTTAAAAATGAAATAATTTTCCTTATAGAATTTTTATTGGAACTTTATGGAATGCAAGAACATTTACAAGCCAAATACTAATACAAGATTTCTCTGTTCAACACACCCTTTTGCAGGAGCGCTGAGGACACAGGAAGGAAGTGGGGTTGGGCTATATTGAATGTTCATGAGCCCAAAGTCATTCACATCTATTGTTCCAGCAAAAGTTCCAATTCACTGGCATTTATGACCTTAAAACTTCTGGTGGAGCATGTATGTTGAAGAAGCAAATTTTTTGCCTCATTTTTGTGCAAGTCTAGTAGAGTTAGAGCATTTCAGTCAAAATACAGCCATCAGAGAGACTGTGCAACGTGTCTCCACTGGACTACCAAAAACAATGCTACTCTAGACGCTATGATTGAGGATATCCTTTAGAGACGGGATTGTTTTCCTTCACACTTTCCTGATTGTTGTGGACTAATGAGTGAAAGTGAGCCGTTCCCACAGAGGTCCTCCAGACTGGATTTTCAGAAAAGAACTGTAAAAAACTCTCTGGAATATATACTAATGAATGATGTGCCTTATTCAACTGAATTTCTATGTATGATTTAAAAAAGAAAAAAAAAAAAAAGAACATAAAACAATAACAATGCTGAGAAGAAAAGCCATTCATGTAGCTGTTTGGGTAGCATGTGGAATATTGGTAAGTTTTAACATATTTTAAAAAATAATACTAATAGTCTTCTTGTAAAAACTTGATTTCTACTCACAAAAATACTCTTTCTGTATGTGTAACTTTTGTATGCTGTCCAGTAAAAGTATTTCTAACTTTTTTTTAGAGTACCGTGGTGGTACACACACAGGAATGTAGCATTAAAGTTGTGAAGGCCATTTCTACCACAGACTCAATACGGATCGTGCTGAATAACGAAGATGTGAAATGCCAATACACAGTTTCTGTTAAGGACAGACACAGTGACTCAAAAGACTGTCATCGAGACCAGGAACATTTCACAAATTTTGAATGCAAAATGGAGAATTTAGATCCTGGAACGTGGCATCACCTGGATATAATATCAAAAGTGGATGGAAAACAACAGATTCAACACACTGTCTCCCTGCCAACTAGTAAGAATCTGCTTTTTAATATTGAATGTTGTAACATTTGCATTGTGTTTAGTCTGATACAAGCATTAGTCAAATCAAGCATCACTGCTGTTTCTTGCTGAACAAACCTTGAACAGTATTAATCTTGAGCGTGTAACTCACAGCGTTTGTTCTCCAGACTGAATGATTCTTTAAATCATGATATTAAGAGGCTGTCACTTTACTAAGTGATAATTAGTGTTACAAATAACAGGCTACCCTATTTAAAATGTAATTAGTAGTGTAACCATTTTAATTACTTTATTAAAGTGATTCAGCTGTTTTCAGTGGATTGATTTATGATTCCCATTTTACATTTCTAACTAACTGTTAATCATTTTGAAACAGAGCAGGCAGGGTTAACCTTACAGTAGAACTCAACACTGATTACTGTCAAACATTCTAAATATTTCATCACTTGAATTAAGATTATAATAATTTAATTTCAAAGCACAGCCACCACAAGCAGATTTCAGCACTTCTTTTTGCTTTGAGATCATTCTGAGGTTAAATACAGATTTACAACTGTAATAAGATATAAACTATATAGCTGTTTTTGAAGCTATTAGCTAAAAGCTATGTCATGAAACACTGATATCTAACAATGCTTTGCAAATAAACAGTAAATAAACAGTTTTAAAAAATTATATATATATATATATAGATAGATAGATAGATAGATAGATAGATATATTCATAAAACCAAATAGAAACAAAACCGTTAGCAAATAAGGATATGTTCTGTTCTGTGTCCTAGACTCCTGAAACACTGGTGACTACTTTAGAGCAGTCAATGCAATTTTGTAAAGAAATCAATCAAATCTGTATGTGTGTGAAAATATTCAGATATAACCCTCTTTGTAATCATTACCATTTTCATATGTAACTGTAATTTAATTACACATTTATACATGTAATAGATTACAGTTACATTTATTTTGTAATTAAATTACATAATTCAGTTACTAGTTGTATAGTGATAATACGTTTAAGTGGTTACCTACAGAGATGCAGTGAAACAAAAACACAACAGTGTCGACAATGAAGTTGGAAAAAAATGTTGTTATAACTTATTTTAAAGCCTTCTTCATTGTAGTTTAAATTTCTAACAGCATTGTTATTGCATTTTTGTCAAACACCATTAAATTTAAACATTGACTTTATGTTTTAAATGCCACAACCCATGCTAACAACAAAGCTAAACGAGCTGTCTCTTTAACATTCTTCTAATGCACTTTTTGGCTGGCACAAAAATGTGACCCTAGAGGGGTATTTTAGAAAGCAGGGTTAACTTATCATGATATAAACCACAAAGAAGATTATTTACTCACAGTTATTAGTTCCAAAAATGTAGCCAGGTTGTAAGCAAGAGCTTTTGCAAATTTATTTATTTTTATATTGTTTGTTTGATGCTAAATGTATAAATAAAAAAAGAAATATTAAAACATTCTGTGCTTGTAAAGACAATATGCCTTTATGATTTTTAAAGCCATTTTGCATCCATATTTATAAGATTTTTATTATAGAAATACATTATATATAAAAAAAAAAAATAATTGACCCATTTGGGAAATTCCATAAAAAACATTACAGTAAAATGTTTAAAATCTGTAAAAGTATGTTTAAAAGTATGAAGACGAGGTATTAACACACTTTTGCGATTTAAACTTGAAGAAGTTGAAAAAAATCACAGATTATGTAAATCTAAATTTCTATGTGGTGAGCAAATCCAAATGGCCAAGTGTCAAAATCTTCTCTAAATATGAGGAAAGGTTGGCCCGTACTGATAATGTGCTGTGTATATGCGACTGGGCTAAACTCCAAAACAGGAGTTTGACTGTGGGTCATTTCTTTCAGTCCGTTCTCCCCCTCCCATCCGGCTCATTGTTCTTTTGTTCTAATATATACAAAGACTCGTTAGCACTCAGAGATCTGATTACAGTGACGCTTATATAACATGTCCCATGGACCCCAGAGGTTTTTGGATATTTAGGTTATGATTGCATTTGAGGACAAAATATAAAAGAAAGTGACTAAAATCTGTAGCTGTAAATATGCATAAAAATATCATTAAGCATATTAGACAAAGGCTCCAACTGTACAGATTTCTTCTTGTTTCTTTAAAACAAAAGACAATGGTAGGAGGAGTTATTTTCATTTTTGTTTTAGTTATTCAAAATTACATTTCATTAGTTAATTTGTAAAATTAACATGATTATACATTGTTAAATAAACAATGACTATGTCTCAAGGAGAAACAGGGTCTAATAAAGAATGATCATGTTTGTGAAAGTGAATCATGGCACAAACAAAGGAGATCTCAGAGGACCTCAGAAAAATAGTTGTTGCTCATCAGGCTGGAAAAAGGTTACAAAACCATCTCTAAAGTGTTTGAACTTCACAAATCCACGGTCAGTTTTGAAAATTGACAAAGAGAACCCAATTAAACAAATGAGATGAAAATATATACGTTGCCATTTATTTATTATGAAAAAAATATCTAGCGTTAAAATTAACATGATTATACATTGTTAAATAAACAATGACTATGTCTCAAGGAGAAACAGGGTGGAAAAAGTCATTAGAAGAGGTTGCTTGAAACTGACCTTCAACCTTAAAGGTTTCTTATCCTGTTTTCTCACAATACCCTTTCAACAAAGCCTCATTAGGAAGAGCTTTCTTAAAAAAGCAAAGATCAGCGCTATCATGTTTGCACATAGGTTGTTAGACATTCTGCTCCCTTCGCTGAGAATAATTCACAGCAGGACACATTGTGTCCACGCCTTTTCGTTTCTGTGTAACAGTTCTCACAGACCACACTACCATTCTATAAGGATTGTTATGTACCGTCTGTCAGAAGCCACAAAACTAAAGAGATCACTGCTTACCATCTGCATTATTTGCAAGAATTAAAGTTTAAATATTACTTCATTGCAGTGAATTCAAGTTTGTTTTATATACACATTTAAAATATGCTTTAGTCAAGTAAATATTAGAGGTTTTCAGCATGAATTTCTTTTAACTTGCTGTGTCATCATTGAACCAAACAGTGATGCTACAGCCAAAGTCCTAAAAAGAATTATATATACAGTGCTGCTTGAAAGTTTGTGAACCCTTTAGAATTTTCTATATTTCTGCATAAATATGACCAAAAAGTTCATTAGATTTTTACACAAGTTTTGAAAATTGACAAAGAGAACCCAATTAAACAAATGAGATGAAAATATATACTTTGCCATTTATTTACTATGAAAAATTATCTAGGGTTAAATATTTGTGAGTTGCAAAAGTATGTGAATCTCTAGGATTAGCAGTTAAGTTGCAGGTGAAATTAGAGTGTTCTGTTCAGAAGTGTTTTCAGTCAATAGGATGACAATTAGGTGTCAGTTTATGCCCTGTTTTATTTAAAGAACAGGGTCTAATAAAGAATGATCATGTTTGTGAAAGTGAATCATGGCACAAACAAAGGAGATCTCAGAGGACCTCAGAAAAATAGTTGTTGCTCATCAGGCTGGAAAAAGGTTACAAAACCATCTCTAAAGAGTTTGAACTTCACAAATCCACAGTCAGACAGATTGTGTACAAATGGAGGAAATTCTAGACCACAGTTACCCTCCCCAGAAGTGGTCGACCAACAAAGATCACTCCAAAGCAAGATGTATAATAGTTTCCAACCCCAGGATAACTTCTAAGCAACTAAAGGCCTTTCTCACATTGGTTAATGTTGAAGTTCATGAGTCCAACAACAAGAACAATGAACAACCATGGTGTGCATGGCAGGGTTGCAAGGAGAAATCCACAACTCTCTAAAAAACACACTGCTGCCTGTCTGCAGTTTAATAAAGATCATGTGGACAAGTCAGAAGGCTATTGGAGAAATGTTTTGTGGATAGATGAGACCAAAATATAATTTTTGGTTTAAATAAAAAGTGTTATCTTTGGAGAAAGAAAAACTTGCTGCAACTGGGCCAGGATAACTTGCCACCATTGATGGAACAATAAATTCTGAATTATACCAGCAAATGTTAAAGGAAAATGTCAGCACATCTGTCCATGAACAGACCTTAATCCAATTAAAATGTTTTGGAAGGACCTGAAGCAAGCAGTTCTTAGGAGGAAACCCACCAACATCACAGACTTTAAGTGTGTCTGTACTAAAGAATGGGCTAAAATTCCTCCAAGTCGTGCAGGACTGATCAGCTACAAAAAATGTTACCTGCAGTCATTGCTTCAAAAAGGGGTCACAACAGATACTGAAAGCAAAGATTCACATACTTTTGCACCTCGCAAATATTTAACACTGGATTATTTTTCTCAATAACTAAATGGCAAAGTATATATTTTTGTTTTGTTTGTTTGACTGGATTTGCTTTGTCAACATCAATGACTTGTGAAAATGAAAAATCTGATGATGTTTAGCATTATATTTATGCAGAAATATAGAAAATTCTAAAGGGTTCACAAACTTTCAAGCAGCACTGTATATATATATATATATATATATATATATATATATATATGCATGTCTGCCACAAACAGATTCACTTTAATGTACTTATGTAGTTTTAACGTATTTAATGCATTAATTTGATCAAAAATTGTCAACTGACAGTCCTTATTTTACATTTTAACATTTTCTTTGTTGTTGTTGTTGTTGTTGTTGTTACTGTTATTATTATAATTATTATTTTTAAATATTTCACACTGTTGATTGGATTTCTATATGTTTTTTTTTTTTTGGTTAGGACCTTCAGCAGTGGAAAATCTCTCGGTTTCTCGGAATACAAACAGCTTGGAAGTTTCATGGCAGCCTGGTCCAGGCAAAAGAGAAAACTACTGGATCATGCTTATAGACAGCAATGGTATGGGTTCAATCTGGAACACAACAGTTGTTAACACAGCCACCTCGTATACAATAAAAAGGCTGATTCCCGGACGACTCTACAACATCACTGTCATTGCCGAGGTTGGAGAGCTACAGAATTCAGCCTCTAGACAAGCACAAACAGGTACTTTGCATTGGATGATCAAGTACTAATGAAATAACAAATTAACAGATTTGACAATATAAACACTAAAAAGTTGCCTCTGTCAACACTGCTTTATAACTTTGTGTGTGTGTGTGTGTGTGTTTGCGGCTGTGATCATATATCTGTGCCTGTATAATTTCCTTTGCTGTATTTTAGGCAGACATGTTAACACCCTTTCCTGTTTTGAGCGCTGAAAGGTCACCTTTGTCTCCTTGTGTTATGTCACGTTAAGTCATGCTGTCTCAATCATAAATGTGTTGCATTGATTATAAAATCCTACATTCATAAAATTTTTGTGCCCTTTTTAGATGTTTGGCTATGTTCATTTTCACTCTTCGAGATCTTGACGGCAAATCCTCAAACATACTTAATGTGATTACATTCAGTTTATTTGGCTTATCAAATAACCGTGAAGCTGGTTTGACACAATCTGTATTGCATAAAGAGCTATAGATCTTATGTGGTCAGGTTCAGTTATTCAACATATTTCTAAGTTAAATAAAACATAGAGCAATCAAACAATCAAGATCCGCACATTACTGTACATCAAGCTTATACTTCTTCAAAAATTCTTTATTAAATGCTGCATCAGATAAAAATATGTGCAAACAAGTGCAATAAATGTGCAAAGGTGCAAAACGTTTTTGAGACAAAGCTCTTCCTCAGTGCCTCTGTGACTTTGTAGTTGAGTTAAATAAAACCAAATTAATTTAGAGAATTAAAAACAATAAAACTTACAGAATTACAAAAGATATCCAAGATCATGTAAATGATTAAATCATTTCTTCAATAAAAGTTGATGCTTAAATGCTCAGTCACCTAGTGATTGATGTAATGAAAACGTTTTTTTACAGAAGTTCGCTCAGAACAATAACAAAAGGCACATAACTTCAAACAACAAGCATTAGTTAACAATAAGAATACATACATTTTATAAAATGGCCAGTTCCAGTTCTCAATTCTGATTGGTCAGCAACTGTTTTATTCACGATAAAGCACAGCTATGACCGCTTCACCCAAAAGTTCTGTGTGTCACTGAGCAACACCCTTAGCAACATAAACAAACAATAATATTCGCTTGTTAAGTGATGACATAATGCGTCCAACGAATGCACCAAACAATGCTGTTTCCGGGCCCAAGCCTCAACTTATTTCACTTGAGAATACTATCTCAACAGCCATTTATCAGCACTGTTTATTCATATTAAACTTTTAAGCTAAACATTTTCAGACTTACGGTGCACACTACAGTCTTCGTGCTCACAGCAAGTTAAAGGGGAGGATTTTTGTTAATTTCTTTTTTTTATATCATATTGTGTGTGTGTGTGTGTGTGTGTATTATAAAAGTCCCTTTAAGGCAAGTCATTTCACTTGGTGGCCATCTTTGAAACGCCTCCTATCTTAAAATTCAAACTCTAACATCAAATTCTCCAAAACTGTTCACCAGGCTTACAATTAAATTTCATATTCGAAATCACCAATGAAATCTGACAACATCTGCCTTATAAATATTGTTCCTTATGCTCCAACAATGTTCAAAAAAGCTAGATTTTTGGAGGTCATCCAGTGTGCGTGCACAGTACTGAACGCACGTCTCAGAACGCTGAGTGCTTCTATCCACAAGTTTCCTACGCCCCAGGAGGCCTTGCATCAAAAGTGTGAGCGTCTTCCAGTTCGAAGTAAACAAGTGGGACGACACTCATTCATTTAACAGTTGAGAATAGTGATGGGCATCGTCGGATGAAATATTTACCACACGTTCCACAGAACGACTCATCTTACGTGCACAAATATAAATCTAACAGTGTGTGTTTGTTTGTTTAATGTCTGTCTCTGATAAATTAATTTACCGTTACCCATTAAACTCTGGCGCCAGTACAAATATCTGTATGATGTAACAGAAGAATAATGTACACATACATTATATGAAGTGCATATGTCAAATATTTAATTTTCCTGAAATAATTTGCATTTTTCCTATTACTTGTTTGACTGGGTTTTTGAAAATATAAATAAATATGTATGAATAAGTAAGATCTGGGGGTTCGACCGACACACCAAGTAAATCGCGGACAGGAATGGAAATAAAGTGAGGCTTCGTTTGTCACTGGTTTCGTGATATTTACGTTAACAACACAAGCCTCGAATCGATGCTTCCTCTGGCAGACCCCTTAACACAGGCTCCGATTACTCGGTTCAAATGTCACATCACTAGTTAATTCAAGATTTAGCGATCCAAATTTGCTAAGGATGTGGGAGCACAGCTTCAAGCAGCACGTTGTCCCTGAGCACCATAACGACATCTCTCATAAAGGTTTGCAACTTTACAAAGTAAACAATGATCCGAAAAACACTTAATTAGCACACAAAATACCATACTACTACTGCCGCCTCACCGTAAGTTGTACCCACGTTCTTTTTTACAGTAGCGCCCCTCGGAAACAGGTGGATAGCAAACGGGACTTCTAACGGCAGCTACAGTGACACTCTTACTTTACTGATAGAGCGTTTGGACAGGAAAGCAGTGACACCTGATGTCAGACTTATCAAGCGAATAGCAGTAAAACTCTTTCATGTATTACGAATTTCAGCAGAATTAACTTAAATTTATTTAATGAAGTACGAGTGACCCATGCTGGCATTAGGTATAACTCACTCTGTGCCACAAATCGGTCTGTTTTAAAACTAAAAGATGGAAAATAGATGTTTTTTTAGCAGAAGG
This sequence comes from Labeo rohita, assembly GCF_022985175.1. Taxonomy (NCBI): domain Eukaryota; kingdom Metazoa; phylum Chordata; class Actinopteri; order Cypriniformes; family Cyprinidae; genus Labeo; species Labeo rohita. The sequence continues at coordinate 21,774,533 of NC_066872.1, forward strand.
ACAGCATTCAACAACTCTTGCTTCAAAAAATGTAGCATATCAATACATACATTTTTGGTTTTAATATTTTTTATTGTGTGGTGACCGTGCTGTATTTTGAATAAATCACGACTGAAGGGGTTGCAATGCCCTTCAGCCGTGGTTTATTTACAATACAGCACGGCCTTGAGTACCTTAATGCTTACTTATACACACTCCTACACTCTTTCTCAGGGGACATGACAATTTATAACATTTATTTACACAACAGTGGTGCTTTGGAAGCCAGGAAATGCAAACTTGTGAAAACAGGCTTCAAAGTGCACGGTTTTGAAACCATGGTATTATCTTTGTATTGTGGAAAAACACTACATCAGGGATAGGCAACGTCGGTCCTGGAGTACTGATGTCCTGCAGAGTTTTGTTAACATGTTCTGGTGTGTTTGATTAGGGTTGGAGCTAAGCTCAGTAGGTCATCGGCACTCCAGGACCAATATTGCATTATTTACCATAGGTGAACAAGTTACATTACATTTCGATAAAATAAAACTTTTTTTTTTCTGTTCTTTCTCTTGGACTTTAAACATAAGCATTATAACATCTTTTTGCAAGTAATGTAACTGACCGCTCCCTCTTCCTTTACAGTACCAGCTGCTGTCTCTAACCTCAGAGTGGAGAACAATGGCAACCAGAACACCCTCAGAGTTCTGTGGGATAAAGCCTCTGGTGATGTGGACAGTTACCTTGTCAGTCTGACATTACCAGGTTCAAACTCTATTGAGAAAGCCAGGTCGGCTAATAGTACAGATGTGATGTTTGACAATCTGAATCCTGGAAAGACCTACCAGGTGTCAGTCAGCACCATTAGTGGAACACTTTCTAATAAGACATGGATCACAGTAAAAACTGGTAGGTACAATTTATTTAAGAACTTATTATAAGTGCACCTTAAATGCTTAAAGACTAAGCCTTTTTTTCAATAGTGAATTATTAATTTATAAATATTACTACATTTTGGGGGAGGCTTATCAAGTAGGTGGAGAAGTAGGCTATATGCTGGTTATTTTTAATTTGTTTTGTCTACTTTTGACTACCTCCAAGGGTAATTAAAAAATGCATATGATCAGATAATTTCATAGGTGTTGATGTTCATGTTGTCGAATGCATTCTAAAAGCTTCAAAAGACCACCTACTGACCTAATACATAATCACAGTGGGACATGTTGATGGGAAGTGCAATAGTCAGACAGAATTACATTTTTTTCCGGCTGAAGTCGTAAGTTTAGTTTGAAGAACATACAAGAATCCCAACCATTTTTGGTGGTCCAGTGCTATCAGAGCAAAAAACAAAACTGCTGTTCTCTTTATCACTTTAAAGCCTTTTCATTTTCAACTTTCAAAAAACCTTTTCTGACAGGTTCACATAAACATACGCAAGGTTCACACTTGAGTATACATAAACAGAAAAGCAATGTTTATCACGTAGCATGTAGGTATTTAGGTATTTATTATTAGGATTAACCCCCTCATGTGCATCAGTATGTTAGATCTGTGTATTGAAGTAACAGCAACCTAACGCATTGTAAGTGCTGCTGTTTATGCTGTTAATGTGAATCAAACAAGAGAAAAAGAGAAACACATGTAATGTTATTGACAAAATAGCTTTAGTAGTTTTAATAAGACTCTAATAAGATTCTTACATAATGCTGCTGTTAACTGCTTTAGCAAAATTATTAATATTATTATAATGACATATCATTTATTAATGTGTTAAATATGTTATTTGCTTATTTACTACTATTATTTGCATTTAGCATTGCATTTTCCCTTTTAGAACCAGGGAAGGTGTCAGATCTGGTGATGGAGAACCTGTCTGACCGTGGCGTGCTAAAGATCACCTGGACGCCACCTTCTGGAGAGTGGGAGCACATCCGTGTGGTGCTTGTAAATGGAAGTGAAATCCTTGTTAACCAAACTGTGGACAGAACAGCAAAGGAAATACTCTTGTCGTGGTTAAATCTGCAGCCTGGCAGAGTGTACAGCTTGGCGGTCAGTGTAGAGAATGGAGGCCTGGCTAATACAGTCTATTACGAGGAGGAAATAGGTAACCATGTGTCAATTCTCTAAACTGGTGGTTCTCGATTCCAGTTCTGGGTTCCCACCACTCTGAACATTTTGTATGTCTTCATTTAATGCACCTGATTCAGATCTTTGCCTTGTTAGGAGAAAGCTTCATGAACTGAACCGAGTCTGTTAGATAAGAGAAACATTCAAAATGTGCAGAACAGTCTGTTCTAGCTCTAAATAACTATAAATGATATAAAATTCATTAAGGAGAAGACACATAAAAAAACATCAATTACTAACCTTTTATCTGTAAAGTTATATTCAATTTTACAATTTTGACTCCATGACACAGGTTTTTTGAAAAGTGTTTTACAAAAAAAATCCTCAAAATGTATTCTGTTTAAATCCTCAAAAATTACCTTGTAACCTCAATACTTTTATTTCAAATTGTGGTTGGGGTTTTGTAACGTCTTTCTTTTGCTATTGGTCTGTTCCTTTTTTTAGGTCTTCCACCTGTATCTCAACTGCACATCCGTCACTCAGACGAGACCTCCCTAAGCGCTCTGTGGACTCACGCCTCATCCCGTGATGGCTACATTGTACAGCTTTTCCAAAGCAGCACATCTACTGCTATTCAAACACGAACCTTGAGCCGTGACATGAGAGAGTGCACTTTTAACGTCCTCACGCCTGGTCGCCTGTACGACATTACTGTAACCACTACCACAAAGAACCTGCGTAGTTCTGCTACAGTAAAGGGAAGAACATGTAAGGTTATCTTGCCATTTCCTAGGAAAAATTACTCAGTATTCCTCATTTAACACTAGAAGCAATAACTTTTTTTTTTACATTCTAGATGTTCAGCTAGTTAGTACATTATGAACCAACATCAATTAAACAACAAACAGTAACATTTGTAAATTGAACTTGAAATAAAATTATATTTCACTGCATTAACTAATGTTAACAAATAAAACTCTGTCCAATTACTATATAGGAAATTATATGTTAAAAGAATGTGATTGTAATCAAATTATGTGTTCTCAGTGCCTTTAAAGGTCAGTCACCTAAAACTGAGTAACAAGGGAAAATCAGATAGTCTGAATGCGAGCTGGGAGATACCATCTGGAGATCTGGATTTCTACAACTTAGTGCTGTTAGGGGTCGGACAGACGGTGCACAACCTTTCTGTTCCAGCAAACACAACCTCCACCCTGCTTCCTTTCCTCAGACCCGGTACTTTACACAAATTGCTGGTTACCACTGTCAGCGGATCACAGACCTCCAAACTAGCTGAGGCCGATTGTCGTACAGGTAAAATGAACCCAGTTGAAATAAGTGTTTAACAAAAACATGGTATGCTGTTACTCTCTTGTTATGCAGGACTTCATGTCTTCCTAACTATTGACATGTTCTTTAAAGCCATACTGCATTATATAGAGATTCCAATGCATTCATAAAAATATAATATATAATTGCATGTTATCATAAATAATTAACACATTATAATATATTATAATCCTAACCTTTAAATGGATTAATCAATAAAACAAAACATGTTTTTATATATTTCTGTATGCTATTTTAGATTATGTAAAATACTCTACTAATAAACTACTAATATAGATTTTATATTTCCCCGTAACTATTTTCCCACAGATTAAATTCATGACAGACCTACAAAACAATTTGCAGCCCAATACAAAGGGGATTTATGGAATTTCAGGAAGCTCTGCATAAAAGGAGCGGGTCATATTAAACACATCCTGTCGGGCTCAAATGCTCTTTCTATTTTCAGTCAGTGTTTAATGAACTCTTGTGAAGTTGTCCAAACAATGGAGAACAGTTTCACATTCTACAGCAGCTAGACACCATATATATAAACATTCAGCCAAGGCTTTTACAACTGATTAAACATGTAAGGCATCATTTCTAATGTAACAATATTTTCTCATATTACAATTTAATGCATAGAGTAGGCTTACATGAGCCAAATGTAAGTTGATTTCTCTAAAAGTGTAACACAAACAAAACATTGATCTGGGTGTTTGAAAAAGAAAAAAAAATTCTAAGTTTAAATAGCCTATTAATAATTTATTTATTATTATTCTTGCTGTACTGTAACCTTCTCTGTGGTTTTTAGTGCCCGCTGCTGTTTCTGACATCACAGTCACTAACAGCGGTCCAGACTTTCTGAATGTGTCATGGAAGGCAGCAGAAGGAGATGTGGACAATTACATGGTGATGCTAAAGGAGCAGGAGAAGATCATACACATGCTCGCTGCGTCTAAAGCAACCACAGAGTGTGTGTTCAGGAGTCTGGTTTCGGGTCGACTGTACACCATCTCCATTACCACACACAGCGGCAGTTACCGGAACCAAACACTTGTACAAGAGAGAACGCGTAAGCAATAATAGTAGCATCATTCCTATACAGTGGCATGCGAAAGTTTGGGAACCCCTTGGAGAATATGTGAATAAATAATAATAAAAAGAAATTATGTTTTTAGAGGAAATCAGCATTTTTCTCCATATAATGGACTGGTATGGTGCCCTGATTTTGAAAAATGCAGTTTAAATGTGGCTTCAAACAATCCCAAATGCGGTTGAAAACTTTTTAATGTTGAACGCTCTTCTTGTCTTACTCTGCCTAGACTGTTTTTGTTCCGGTTCATGACAGTTAGGGTATGTCGAAAAACTCCCATCTCAAGTTCTCCCTCAACTTCAAAATCATCCTATATCGCTGTTTTACCTTTTTTGTTAAGAGTGTGTGATCGTCTTCACATGTTTACTTTGCAAAGACCGTGTCGGTACTTCTGCAGCGATGTAGGATGATTCTGAAAAGATTTTTGAAGTTGAGGGACAAAATAACTGTCTTGAACCAGAATACACAGAGTTCAGGGAGAGAAAGACAAGACGAGCTTTTGAGATTAAAAGGTATTTCAATTGAATTTTTTTAGTTAAAACAACCAATCGTTTCGCTAGATAAGACCCTTCTTCCTCAGCTGCATTTGGGATTGTTTGAAGCCGCATTTAAACTGCATTTTGGAAGTTAAAAATCGGGGCATCATAGCAGTCCATTATATGGAGAAAAATGCTGAAATGTTTTCCTCATAAAACATCATTTCTTTACGACTGAAAAAAGAAAGACATGAACATCTTGGATGACAAGGGGGTGAGTACATTATATGTGAACCATTGTTTTGGAAGTGGACTTCTCCTTTAATATTGTGTTTGGTTACCTGGATTTTTTTGTTTGTTTGTTTGTTTTGTTTTGTTTTGTGATGGTTGTTCATGAGTCCTTCGTTTGTTCTGAACAGTTAAACTGAGCACTGTTCTTTAGAAAAATCCTTCAGGTCCTGTAGATTCTTCAGTTTTTGCATATTTGAACCTTTTCCAGCAGTGACTGTATGATTTTGAGATCCATCTTTTCACACCGAGGACAATTGAAGGACTCAAACACAGCTATTAAAAAAGGTTCAAACATTCACTGATGCTCCAGAAGAAAATCACGATGCATTAAGAGCCGGGGGGGTGAAAACTTTTTGAATTGTAATTAATTTTCTTTTTTTTATCTTCTTTTTTGTAATCTTCTGTTGCTTCCAAAGGGCAGTACTAAATGGGGGGGGGAAATTATATTTCAACAAAATAAGAAAACTTTGGATATCTTCAGCCTGTTCAAAAGTGTCTTAATGCATTGTGTTTCCTTTTGGAGCATCAGTGAATGTACAGTGAGTCCCTCAGTTGTCCTCAGCATCCTTCAATCTGCAGGACCTGGAGGATTTTTCTGAAGAACAGTTTAACTGTTCAGATCAAAGGGATGACGAGTCGTAGATCATCCAGGTAACCACAAACAGTATTAAGAACCAAGGGTTCCTTTTGAAGGGTTTTTTTTTATTTCAACAATTTGTTTTGTCTTGTGGACTATATGTAAACATATTTTATGTAAAATATCTTACTCAGGACAGTACTAAATAAAAAATAAAATGCATTTTGTACAAAGTCTCTTGTTTTGTTGTTCACATTGTCACATATTCTGCAAAGGGTTCACAAATTTTCGCATGCCACTGTAGTTATAAATTTCAGAAATTTCAGAGCAAAATCAAAAGAAAATCTGACAAAAAAATCTGACATTTTTCCCATCACAATCTTTTCCATTAAATCTTCATTACAATAATGAAATTAATCAATGAAAATGATTTTGTTCCCCCCCAGATACTTAGAGTCTTAATTTACAAATATACTTTTGTAATTCAACTAATATACATTTAGTTCTACATTTCAGTCATCTTACCTTTACACTAGGCTACTAAGAAGTATTTTATTTTAGGACACTTGATAAGTTTAATGCTTTGGGGAGGTTTTATCTGTCTTTTTTGCACAGTGATTAAAGTAAAATATGTTGTTCTTAATGTAACATTATATTTAAAATAATTTGTTCTTTTAGAGCCATCCACAGTCCAAAACCCCACTGCCATCCATTCAGCCAGAGATGACTTTCTAAAGGTTTACTGGAATCATGCATCTGGGGATTATGATTATTATGAAGTGGCAATTGAATATAACAGCACACGTCTTAAAAGTCAGAAGCTCAGCAGGACACAAAGTGAATGTGAGTTCAGTGATCTGGTTCCAGGACGTCTCTACATTGTGACCATCAGCACCTGGAGTGGCCAGTACAACTCTACCGTTTCTATATATGGCCGTACATGTGAGTGACATGGAGCATCTGTTTTTCCCATTATCGGGGACATGCACTAATGTTGTCTCAATCTCTCATTAAAAATACTGGAATACTGGAAATCACTGTCAGTGTAAAACTACTTTACATTTGAATCTATATCAAGTTTTTGATACACTGAACTATTTGCATGCATCAGAATTATTAGATTATTATTAGGTTGCTTCTATTGTCCTAATTTGTAAGTCGCTTTGGACACTTCTGTTTTTCAGTCCCAGGTGCTGTGGGTAATTTGTCCCTAACAGAGTATGGAACCAGTTTTCTGAGGGTGAACTGGACGTCTGCTCCAGGAGATGTTGATAACTATGAGGTTCAGATTCTCTTCAATGACACGCTGGTGTCACCAGCTGTAAATCTGACCAGTGCAGTTAGGGAACATCTGTTCTCTGCGCTCACACCAGGTCGGCTGTACAAGATCGTGTTGTCTACTCACAGCGGGTCATATCAGCGTGCAGAGATTCTTGAGGGCCGCACAGGTAAGGTTTTACAATGGAAATATTTTGATTGTTCATGTACAATAATAATAATCATGTTGCTGGGAAAAACTCAAATATCCTTGTTAAACTTGTTACAATTGAAAACAGCCTTGTGAAATTTATTTTGCTCCAAAATCAAAAAAAAAAAAAAAAAAAAAAAAAAAAAAGAAGAGAAGAAATTATATCTAATTATAGTAATGATGGTAGTATACAGTATTATAATGGTTGTATGCATTACACTAAAGAGAATATGAGGGAAATTTTCTTCATTTTAATGAAAAAGTTAAAATAAAAATAAAGTCAATATAAAATGGATATTGCAATCATCATTTCTCTCCTACTGTGATGTATATCCAAGTGAAATTTCATCTCAAATAAGAAACAGGACATGACTAATTGCTGCAATTGTCTCTCTTCTGCCTATTAGATAACCTTGTTTTTGTTTCATTTTAACCTTGTTTTTGAGTAAATATTACACAGGCTTATGTTTTGTTTTAAATCAATTTAAAATGAAACATTTTCAGGATAAATAGCATGCAAATATTGACTATTATTAATTATAACTTGAGAGAAGCACAAATCGTGATCACAATTAAAATTCATTGTGTAGCCTCACATCTGAACAGAATCAACACTAAACTGACTTGAGCTGAATAATGACAACATTGTCTTTTAGAGCTGCTTTACAATGGTATCTGAACTGTCTTCACAATTAAGTTCCCATAATTGATTTTGATATTTGTCTGTTTATGTCTGCTTTGACACAATCTGTATAAATTTTTATTTCATGGTGACTTTAAATGTCTTATAATAGGCTTAATGCTCTTTATAAAAATATAAATTAAAAATCTTAAAAATGAAATAGTTTTCAAAGAAATAATTTTCTATTGAATTCGGAGTAAAATGTGGAGCAAAAAACAACCTGAACATATATTTGTGAAATTCCCTATTTAGATATAAGTTAACAAACTTAAAGAATTTTACAATAACATAATGAAGCCATCTATTTTAGCTTTGCATCAAGCAGTGGTTTATGAAGTACAATATTATTTTAATAATTTAAAAAAAAACACTAAATTTGAGCAGATTGAACACTGATTATGTGTTGAATTAGATGTTGAACCTGACAGTATTTGAATCCAAATATGTCGTTATCATCATCACAGTTGTATATCCTTTGTATAACAGCTGTGTCTCTTTTTCCATTTTGTCACCCAGTACCCAGTCAGGTTCAGAGTGTCCATCTCAGCGCAGGCACCACAGACAGCAGTCTCAAAGCCTCTTGGTCCTCTGGTGATGGAGACATGGACTTATACTCAGTGTATCTATTTCAAGGGACACATGTCCAGGACATGAGACATGTTCCTAAACACATCACACAGACAGAATTTTACAACCTGGTACCTGGTCAACTGTACTCAGTTACTGTGCAGTCGGTCAGTGGAAAAAAGACAAACAACAGTACAACTAGTGGCAGAACAGGTGTGGAATACACATATAATTTACATGTCAGATCTAGTGGAAATATGATACTTCATAAATTTGATGAATACAACAATGTTGTCTCAGGTAGACAAGAAGTGCTTGAAAGCGGAAACTACAGTCTAATGTGTGTTTATGTGTGTTTCAGACCCCTCCACAGTCACCAACCTGCGGGTAGATAATCAACTCAGCACACACAATCTGTTAGTGAGCTGGACGGCAGCTGTGGGTGTTTATGATGAATACAGCCTACAGTTACTAAATGAGAGTGACAGAGTAATCGCTAGTGCTTCTGTGCCCGCTACTAACAACCACCACCTGTTTAAAAAATTAACTCCAGGAAGGTGGTACACAGCACACATTCAGACTCTCAGCGACACTGCCAAAAGCAAGGACATCACTGCTAAGGGACAAACATGTAAGACACACATCTTGTATAATGCTTTTCACTGAGTATTTACATTATGTCATTGGTTCACCACGCGATTAAGTTTGTACTCTCACTTGATTGAAAAAAACAAAAACAAATTAGACCCACACATGTATCATTTATTTATTTAATTTTAAGTCATCATGAAATCAAAATGTACCTTTCTCTCTAATTCCTAGTTACTTTCTTACATCAGCGTTTTAGTGAGAATAAAGTCGAAATTTCGAGAATAAAATAAAAATTACGAAAATAAAGTTGAAATTAAGAGAATCAAGTCAAAATGTTAAGAGAATAAAGTCAAAATGTTTAGAGAATTTAAGTTGTAGAAATTAAAGTTATGATATTTTGAGAGTAGCCTATAGCCTATATTGCGCATGCAAAAGGAAGCACCGTGAGAAGTTGCCAGGTCACCGGAATTTATTTCAATATTGTTGCGTTTGAGCGGCCGCATCATCTTGATGATGAGGATGAGGAAGAGTCCATTTTAAGGACTCGCGGAAACAGCTTAATATCAAGAATATGATATTTATTAACAGACTGAATAGGAAGAACTTTTTATCTTAACATCAGCTCACACACCTAATCAACATTCCTTTGGGGGGGTGCCAGCTCTCTTATTTAACCATTTTTAATAATAATATGGGATTATTAGCAGAATTCATACCATGTGTCGTGCTCGCGGGGATAGTATGCTTGGAAATAATATTTCATGTCTTCGATTGCATTCGTTATTTGTTGTGCGCCAGCGACCCAATAGCAATAAGCTTTGTGCTTTTGGTACTTTTCATATAAAACAATGTCTCAGCTTTCAAAATCAGTTTTATAGCAAAATACAAACAGTGTCTTACAATAATGTGTTTTCAAGCTCTTTAATGTGGTGTGACAGATCGCTGTATTCCTGTGAATCAATTTATTAAATTAATGCCTACTGTTTTCTTTGTGAAAATTTCTCCACCTACTCCGCAAAAACGTCTGTGGCATTCAACCTTTCATTCCTCACGTGTTTAATGTGTTTAAAAACAACAATAAAACATTCTAAAGGTTGAAGTGGACTCCAACTCGTTAACATAAATTATATTGTTGTCATTTCTGAGGTATATAACGTTAAGTGACTATTCACAAGCTGTTTAATTCACTGTAAAATACAGTAAATGATTGGACAATATTTAACGTCTTCCATTTATTATTTGTAGTGTGCCAGCCACCCAGTAATCGCAGTAATTTTTTGCTTTGTTGCTTTTAATATAACATAGCTCAGCTTTCAAATTCTGTCAATTTTATCATGAAATACAAATTATAAGTGTGTTTTTCCTCTTTATTTCAAGTTTATAACAAGATATAAAAGTGAATGAACATCAGACGGCATTAACAAAAAGAAAAACAAACAAAAAAAACAGTGTAGCCTAATTTAAAGAAAGTAATGTCTCATTGTAACCAGAAAGATGATTGATTCCCATGCCGCTTAAACTGAAGCAAATGCAGCAATCTGTCACGCCACAATAAAGAGTGTGAAAAACACATTATTTTAAGACATATTTTTTGAATTTCGCTACAAAACTGACAGATTTTAAAAAGACTTTGGAATATCTCCCAGTGCTCCTAATCCGGGCCATTTGCATGTGCAATAGGCTAATATACTTTCAAAATATTCTACATTTAATGTTGTAATTGTTATGAATTAATTCTCATAATTTCGACTTTATTCTCAAAATATTACGACTTTATTCTCGTAATATTTAGACTTTATTCTTGTAATTTCAACTTTGTTCTCGAAATATTTTGACTTTATTCTCGTAATTTCGATTTTATTCTCAAAATATTACGACTTTAATCTCGTAATCTTAGATTGTTAAAACATTTTTAGTGTGGCACTAAAATGCCATCATATAGTATGAAGTGTAGACTGATGTGGGGGAAAAAGTAATTTAAAGCAGTTTAACGTAAGGCAGCAACATAACAAAATGTGAATACTTTTGCAAAGCACTGTATACATATAAAATTCAAATTTATTTAGACTAATTTGAACAAATGAACGTTTTCATAGTTTTTTTTACATTTTATTTAAATTATAACATATATGTCATATTATCTAGCATTAAGAGTACTTTTAAGCTCTTCTCCAGAATTCGAAAGATTTTCCAATCTTTCCTAGAATCACTTAAAGACAGTTTACATGGCTTGTTCTCCTAATCTCCTCAGATCCAGCAGCAGTGACCGGGCTACACATATGCTCCAACACAAGCACTGAACTGTCATTCTGCTGGACTGCACCGGAGGGCCGGGTGGACGGGTTTGATCTGTATCTGTACAATCAGGTTGAGACAATGCAGTCTCACAGCACACTGGGAGATAGTGCTCTGAGCTGGTCCTTTACACACCTGCTGCCAGGGACGCTGTATAAGATGATGATCACCAGCAGGAGTGGGAAGCTGAGTAGTCAGTCATCTATATGGGCACGTACAGGTAAATAGTGAAGCTCTGTTCAATATGTAATGTTTCCTAGTTAAAAAGCTTCACAGCAATTACCTGCTCTCTTTAATTAACTTATTAACTTAAGCTGTAAATGTATGCTAAAATGTGTATAAAAACTCAACAAAATGATAGGATGACTAAAGTTTTCATATTTTGAATCAATGCTGGGTGGTTGGAGTTAATTAATTAATTCTTCCAAACACAATTTTCAGTATTCTGTACAATTCAACAATAAATGGCTGTTAGATTGACATATAAAGTATCCAGCCATTTGTTCAAAGGTTCAAACAAACTAAAAATTATCTATGAACAATCCAAATTAACGGAAAGTAAACTCAGATTTAAAATATACAACAATATACATTTCTAAAGCTATGAATTTAAAAAAAAAGGACTGGAATTTAATTTGCTATAATATTACTGCATAGTATATTAAAATTTAGATAGTAAAAGTAAAAGTAAAAGTCTGTAGCATTTTTCTCACTTTTATTTATTTGTTTAGATGCCTAAAAAACCTTGTTTGTTTGTTTTTACAGCTCCTGCCTCTGTCATAAACCTCCAAGTCAAGAATCAGGGTCAAATGGACAGTCTTCTTCTGAGCTGGATGCGTGGTCCTGGAGGACTTACTGCATATTCAGTCACTGTGGATGGCTTTGAACAGTGGTTGGGTCCAGAAAGGACTCAGGTGGTCTTCCACAAACTGGTGGCTGGTCGGCTTTATTCTGCTACATTTCAGAGCTGGAGTGAAGATCTGACCAACACTATGACTGCAATAGGGCGTACAGGTCAGTGCTGCTACAAATCATAAAGTGCTTAATTCAGATGATTTCCTAATTTAAAGCACCAAAGACTGCAAATATTATGGCTAATTAATGAAACCTTCATGATGTTGTTATACTGATTTTTGGTCATTTTGGAGCTCAGCAGCAATTAACTTCCGTTATATGGAAAAGAGCAGCTTGGACATTTTACTAAAACCAAACCAGAACCAATGCACTACAGTTCTGAAAGCTAAATTATTTTTATATCATCTAAATGACTTATTTCACCACAGTTCCTGCACCGCCATCATCAGTGTCTGTTAGCAGTTCTACCAGCTCAGTGGAGATAAAGTGGCATGTCCCAGATACGGGAGACTACGATGATTTTGAAGTGACATGGTTTCCTCGGGACACACTTAATGTTTCTGGTCTTCATCCTACTCGGCGGATACTGAAGGGACTTTATCCAGGGCGGCTCTATAATATCAGCCTTCGGACTGTCAGTGGGACAAAACACAGTCCTGTGACCTACAGCAGTCCTGTTTACCACACCGTCAGAACCCGTGAGTACAGATTCATAGACCACTAGAGATCACACTAGGATTGCCAAACCATATGATGAAAGTCACTTGTCGCCAGTTTTACATCCTATGGTTAACTGCTTATTAATTTAAATTAATTTAAAGTATTTAAGTATGTGATTAATCTGATGAAAAAAAACATTAAAACCTAACCATGATAGTATAGTAAAACAAAACAAAAAAAAACTGTTTTGCTTTGTGTATGGCTCTTTAATTCCAGAACGTTTGGAACTGGCTTGATTCCAGTTTTTCAGAATCATTTCAGTGAGTCAATTCCAAATTAACTGTTTTGAGTCCTGAAAAAAGTCGGTGTTTGTTCAAACTGTCTGTATTATGAAAACTCACACACTTTGAAACACTCACTAGTCGCCACCTGCTGATGTAATGATGTACCCAACAAAAAAGAGTAACTGAATGAAGCAAAGAATGAATCTGAATGTATTTTTTGCTGAAGAGAATCAAAAGTGTCATGAATCAATCCCATCCCAGCTCTTCTAGAATGTGTAGTAGTTTGGTAACTAAGATAATGAACACAGTCTATACCTAGGCACTGAAAAAGAACCAATTCTTTCCAGAATCGACTTTCAGCCATAGTATATGGGAGGTCTGAGGGTTGATAAAAAAAAAAAATAGATATCAAATTTTAACCAATTTTAGTTCAATTTGTGCATGAATTGAAAGCATTCTGTCCTAGGTTTTAACGGACACAAGCTGTTTCTGCTTTCTTATTCAATTCATAATGAAGAAAATGACGGAAAAGTGTGTGTGAATTCTGGATCAAGGTTTTAGATACACAAACGTGAGATGTAAATATCCTTTTATCCTTACAAGCAGTTCATCAAAGACCATTGGTTTAAGCATGTGGGGCAATTAAAAAAGGCTTGCATAAGGGTGCTTCTTGAAAGTTGTGATGTTCTCAGCACTTTAGGTGGAGGTTGGAAGCTCATTCCAGCAAGGAGCAGCAGAGAGGGTGAAAGTTTTGAAGAGTGAATTTAGGGATATTTGCTCACAAAAGTGTTCACAAGAGATTTCTTTTCTCTATAGCTCCACATTCAACTCAAAGCATCCACTGTTTCCCCCTGAGCTCCACCTCTGTCTCCTGCTCCTGGGCACCTCCAGAGGCAGATTACGACTCTTATGTTGTGGAATGCCGCAAACAAGGGTCCGGTATGACGGTATACACATACACACTGGAACACGATGCTCTCTCGCAGCATTTTGAAAGGCTGGAACCCTTTAGAAACTACACCATCTACATCACAGTGGTTTCTGGGGACAAGCAGAGTTCAACCACAAAAACCAGCGTTATCACTATGATCGACAGTAAGTGACAATATACTACAAGCTTGCTTTTTCCTCTTAAAATCACCAACTCTCACTGGAAATTAATCACTGCTGCTCACTTTGTTGCTGCCTAGATGTACCCAAGTTGTCAAAATGCTACAACAGAATCTCAGAAGGTTAATATTTATGTTTTAGGGCCGCCTGTCCCACCATTGACAGTACGGGTCAGTGAGCAGTCTGCAGTCATCACCCATTTCACCATCCTGTTTAAGTTCAACTGCAGCTGGTTCAGTGATGCTAATGGGGCTATTCGTTTCTTCACAGTAATCGTCACTGAGTCAAATGGTACCAGTCATTTTGATACTTGTTTCTTTATCTGAGTTGGAATTTATGGCAATATGATCTCCATTTGTTGCTTAAATCTAAGAACTGAATCCAGTCTCATTTCATTTCATGTACAGATGTTGATAATGTCCTGCCAGAGCAAAGACATCCTTTGCCATCTTATCTGGATTACAGACAAAACCGCTCCATCAAAGCATACCAGACCGGCTACTTTCACAGCCTGTGTGCTGAGGGATCTGACAGCAAGATCCGTGTTTTTGAGATAAACCTAGGAGAAGGGATGAAACATTTGGGGGGAGCTTGCAAAAGGGATCCAGAATCTATCCAGCATGGAACGCATTTCTGTGATGGGCCACTCAAACCCAGAACATCATATCGGTACTATTGAACAGCTTTATGTAAAATTTGTTGTAGAATATTATCTTACGTTGAAGTTTGTAGTGTTCATCCATCTCAAGATGAGTGAGTTTTAATATAAAGAAAAAAGCTGCAGCATAACAAAATTGACCTGAAGTGTTTAAATTGAACATTTAAAAAAAAATGCTTGTAAATGTCATTATTTATTAATTCTCACATTATTTAAAACCTGTATGACGTTCATTCTTCTGTTGAGCATCAAAGGAGATAGCATAATGTCATTGGTGCTTTTTTCATACAGTGAAAGAGAATGTCTATGGATCCTGTCAAGGTCTAAAAATGACAAAAAGGTGATTAAATGAGCAATATCACACGAGTAGACGTGAGATATGGCTGTATATCAGCCATATATACAACTATATCTCACGTCTACAAGTGTGATATTGCGTTTATACAACAGTTCAATGACACGAGTGTCTAAATACATAAGAAACAACAACTTTAAAAATCCTCTTTTGTGCAAACTACTTCCACCACGGATTCAAATCTCAGTTTGACAGTTTAACAGCTGAGCCCAAGCCTTTGCTAGTAATTTGAAAAAGTCACCTTAGAACTAGTAACTAACGAACGTTGAGTTGCTTCCTTAAAGCTTATTGTATTACTGTATTAAAAGCTCACTGTATTATGTAGAGTATTATGCGAGAGAGATGGATTGACCAAGTGTGATCACCTGCATCTGATACAACATTAATTCTTCAGCTCAGTCTCATATACGCAATAAAACATTAGATTGAATGTCCACTAAGGAAAGCAACATCTTTGTCATAGCGTTAATATCCATTCATCTTTTAAGGGTGGTTTCTAATGACAGGGCTGCTCAATGCATTTGTTAGCTGCGTCAAGCTGTTGTTGAAAGTAAAAATAACTTCCGTTTATAACAGCATTTATTTTTCAATAAATTTACTTGTCTCTTGTCGGCATCAAATGGCGAAACAATCACCATCACGAACACACACACACTGTTTCTCAATTCTAAACAGCACTATTAAATACTACTATTATTTATATAAAATATTATTTTTGAATAATAATATTTAATAAACAGCAACAGCCATCATAAAAGCTGCTAGGTAATCCAGTCAATAAGTACAAAGGCAGCGCTCTGATATAAAGCACTGAATTTACATAAACATGTTGCGATTTTGCCAAAAATATTTGCTCTAGAACAAATAATAGATTAATGAGACCGAAGACTGCCTGTTAGATTTACCCAAAATGAATTATATCTCATGTTTGACCACAATAGAGACATCAGAGCCAGCGGTAAAAAGAATATCTGGCTGAGGTGAGGCTTCTCTCAGCGGGTTCATGAGTGCTGAACACCCTAGAGCTCACATGTCCGAAAACGTTGATGCAAATTTTCAAATAGACGTTATCTTTATTACCAAACCGCATATTTGAACTATAAACAAATACATTCTCACCTGGAAACCTCTTAAGACTACATTCTCACCTGAAAACCTCTTAAGAATACATTCCATGACAAAAACAGTAATATTTTCGAAATGGTAGTGGATTTGGGCATCCACCATAACACTCACTGTGAGAAGTACCGCAAGCGGAGTGATACAGTTGCAAATGGTAAAACGGCTGTTGGAGTTCTGCTGGACAGTAATATCGCACTCTTATTAGCCAATCAGATTCGAGAACCAGAAAGAGCTGTTGTATAAATTAAAATATTATATCATTACAATATTGTATTAAGGTGACAGATCTGGAATTATATGAATATGAGAAAATGTGGACATAATATAAATTTAACGGAAATCATTGTTTTACCTTTTTGGTTTGAGATGTGTAATTATCAATATTCACACTTTACCGTTTCAGATTAAGCATTCGTGCCTTCACTCAGCTGTTTGATGAAGAGAACAGAGAATGTGCACATCCCCTTTATACCGACACTTACCTTTCCCTCCCAATATTAACTCAATCAGGTAAGGCACTTTTGCTTTTTAGTGTTAAAGGGATAGTTCACTCAAAAATGGAAATTCTTTCATTAATTACTCACCCTCATGTTGCTCCAAACCCGTAAGACCTTTGTTGCATGTGTGTGATCCTGCTGACACAGGAACCGGCGCTCTGATTTAGAATGTGGTACTCTCGTGAATGGCAATGTCCTCACCATGTTTCCTTGAATGTTGTAGTTCTGTTGCTGTCTATGCAGGGTCTTTTTTTTTTTTTTTAATTAAATTTTTGCTGTTTTTGTCATTTAGCACCACGAAATGGCCTCACAGGAGGAATAACCGCTGCTACATTTCTGGTCACCATGGTGCTCGCTGTGACCGCCTTACTCATTTACAGAAAGAGGGCTCACAAAATGTGAGTACACACAAACACATTTGTTAACACACAATGTTTGTTGCTGTGCTGATGTTTATTTGTGTCTGTGTTCTTCAAGAGCTGTGCAGGAAAGTCCAGTAATGAAAATGTGCATGTGGAAGGCGTTGCCTACATCACAGATGTGCTCAGGCATAAGGAGGTACCAAAATACTTCATTTTTCTTTATAGTGATGACAGAGGAAAATAAATCATATTCATATTTATAAATCATATTTTGTAAAGTATGACTGATATTTGTGCCAAAACAAAAGACTAAGGTCCAAAGTCCTCGAAAACATGTTTGTTCAAAAATGATTTACTGCAGCATTTATTTTAAACATTTATTGTTATAAGCATTATGTCACTGATCTAGAATTTTCTCTTTTATGCACTAGCCCAGTCCAAGCTGCCTACTTTGAGTCCCATCTTGCTAAACTGCAAGCTGATTGCAGTTACCTTCTATCTGAAGAGTTTGAGGTAATGCACTGCATATAATAAAATCAAAAACTAAATATCTAAGTTTATCAAAGCAACAAGTCAATATTAGGAAACTTGATAGCATAGTCAAGTCATCATTCCACTTTGCTCTAATCTAAGCTAAACTTTATCATTTGAATGCATTACTGATTAATGCATTAACCTCTACTCAACGTTGAAAAGGGCCTAAAGGACGTGGGACGGACCCAAACTCAGAATGCTGCACGTCTACTTGGGAACCGAAGCAAAAATCGCTACAACAATATACTGCCCTGTAAGTAGACAAAAATGATAGTGTAAGTAAAATACAAGCATTATACATTTACATCTTAAAGTATACTAGACTTGTCATGATAAAATAATTTTAACACCGATATTATATTGCCATTCGAACTGATTATACCAGTATAGTTAGTGCTAGTTGGACACTAAGTGGTGTTATGGGGTCTTTTTTATGGGTCTGCAGACGATTCAACGCGGGTAAGACTGTCTTGCTTGGAGGACGACCCCTGTTCAGACTACATCAATGCCAACTACATACCTGTAAGTTGAACATACGTTCTAAATTTGATTGTTCATTAGCTAAAAGGGTGGAATTGTGGGTTGTGTGGTGGAGTAGTCAAAGATGGAGGTTCATGGAAGTTGTGGATTTTGACAACTAGCAGTGTGGATGCAACTTTATAAAAATGTGAGTGTTTGGTTGCTGATCATAGAAATGCAATAACTCAGTGACAGTCAATATAATTACAGTACGTTCAAACGTCCCCCTTTACTGATAGCTTCCTACAAAAGAATAAACTAAATATTTGTACCCTGTTCATGGACAGCACACAAGTCTCAGAGCAGTCAACGGTCCTTTCTGTCCTCAGACTCAAAAGTATTTCTGTGTCTGTTTAACAGGGAAACAATTTTAGATGGGAGTATATTGCCACACAAGGGCCTCTCCCAGGTACCAAGGATGATTTCTGGCGCATGGTGTGGGAACAAAATGCACACAGCCTTGTAATGGTGACCCAGTGTGTGGAAAGGGGCATGGTGAGTGAAGAGGCTTCTAGTGCTGTTTTTCTGGTGATTTGTGCTGGTCTAATGTCATATTTTTGTGGATATGTGTATGATTCAGGTAAAGTGTGATCGATACTGGCCAACTGACAGTGAGCCTTTGTATTATGGTGATGTTGTCGTGCAACTGCTTTCTGAAAAGATCCTCCCAGAGTGGACCATACGGGACTTCAAGATATCATGTGTAAGTGTCAAATAAATAGATATATTGTAAGGATATACAATTATTATTTTAAGGTAAATTAATTACAGTCTCTTGCAAAAGTATTCAAACCCCTTCATTTTTTTCATTTTTTGTTATGTTGCAGCCCTATGTTAAACTGCTTTAAATAACTTTTTTTCCACATCAGTCTACACTATATACACCATAATGACAAGGCACAAAACAGGTTTGTAACAACTTTGCAAATGTATTAGAAACAAAAAAAAAAAAACCCTATACTAATTCCATTGCATAAGTGTTCATACACTTGAAATGTATCTCAGGAGCACTCATATCACTTGTAGATGTTACTACACTTCAAGTAGAGCTCAACTGTGGCAAATTCATTTGAATGAGTATGATTTGGAAAGGCACACACCTCTCAGAAAAGGTCTAACAGCTGAAAATGCATATCAGAGCAATGACCAAGCCCTGAGGTCAAAATAACTGCCTGTAGAGCTCAGAAACAGGCTTGCTTCAAGGCACAGATCTGGGGAAGAGTTCAGAAAAAAATCTGCTGCATTGAAGGTTCACAGAAGCATATAGTCTTTATTATCCATAATGGAAGATGCTTGGAACAACTAGGACTCTTCCTAGAGCTGGCCTCCTGGCCAAACTGAGCAACTGATTGGAGATGGAGCTTGGTTATACTGGCAACTCTGTGAATGTCTTTGCACGGCACAGCCAAAACCTTGGCTTGTATGCAATCAAATATTTCTGGAGAAACCTGAAAATGTCTGCAAGCCCCCAACAAAGCTGACAGAGCTTGAGATGTGAAGAGGTGAGGTGAAGAATGGCAGATAATTGCCAAATGCAGATGTGCAAAGCTTGTTGTATTATACCCAACAAGACTTGAGGCTGTAAAGATGCTTCTAATACTAAGTACTGAGTTAAAGGTATGAATACTTTTGAAATGTACTAATTTCAGTGTTTTATTTTTAATACATTTGGAAAGTTGTCACAAATCTGTTTTCTGCTTTGTCATTTTGGTGTATGGAGTGTAAACTGATATGGAGGAAAAAAGTAATTCAAAGCACATAACATAAGGCTGCAACATAAAACATGAAAAAAATGAAAGGGTATAAATACTTTTGCAAGGCGCTGTATTACTTAAAGGTATCTTATATTTCACTCTATAATGACTGTTGGGTTCATTTTCATGCTGAATAGTATCTTTTCTTCTCTTGAGGTAAAATAAACAGTTTGGGAAGCCTGTTTGTAAAGTTGATTTTAAAATTTTGTAACCTGCAATTCAGTGGTACAGAAACTCTTTGAAGCATATATAAACACATAAAGTGCATATCTGAATGACTATAACATAGCAGCTATAAGTAGTTCTGAAAAATTTGGTTTGTGGACAGTTTTTGAAGATGAGATGATATGATGCAAGGTCTTTTTTTCAGGAGGGTCAGATGAGATACCCAAGGACGGTGCGTCAGTTCCATTACACCATATGGCCAGATCACGGCGTACCGGAAACAACCCAATCACTCATTCAGTTTGTGCGAACAGTTAGAGATTATATTGACAGGACAACCAGTCCCGGAGTTGCAGTAGTACACTGCAGGTATCTGTGTATCACCTAAACAACTTTAACAGACATTTTAAGGTGTTCACACTCAAAATATATTTACATTGGATATGTTTTTCTCTCTCTCAGTGCTGGTGTGGGCCGAACTGGCACTTTCATTGTGCTCGATCGTGTTTTACAACAACTAGACAGGAACTGCACAGTGGACATTTATGGATGTGTGTTTGATCTACGCCTACATCGCTTATACATGGTACAAACTGAGGTATGAGTCTGTTCGTATAGCAACATCAGCAACATTTATAATGATGTCAAACTAGCATTACTTAATCAGATAATTCCAACTGAATACATGTATTGCAAGTATTGTATAAGGCAAAACACAGTACCTATGGCATCACTGGAACTGAGAAAAATGGCTTTTTATTGATTTGATCATTTTGTCATTTCCGTTACAGTTGTAATGTTGACTTCCCTGTTCTCATACAATTAGAATTGTCATTTTTGGTGTGAATTGGCCTTATGACACCCAATTTCAGTCAGAAATCAATTGCCTAAATGTGTAGTTGCTCTGTTTTGCATTTTGTAGGTGTAATGTGTTGGTTTATGAGCACCCTAATATGATGGACTTCTCTTCTGCAGGCTCAGTATGCTTATATCCATCAGTGTGTGCGAGATGTTTTGAGGGCTCGTAAACTTCACTGTGAACGAGATAACCCTCTTTTCCCCATCTACAACAACTTATTATAAAGGTAAGTATTGCATGTGTTTATGTTTCACTTAAAAACCTATGTATGTATGTATGTATATGTATATACAGTCAAACCAAAATTTATTCAGACACCTTCAACATTCGCTTTATTTATTCGCTATAATCAAAAAATGGTATTAAACTATGACAAGAACTCAGATTTAAACTGTGTCAGAACAAATTCATCTTCAAAATGTCAGTTAACTTTGATAGAAAAGTATTTAATGGAATACAATCAACCAAAAATTCAGACAACTGTTAGTATGACAATATTAACTATACTATTGATATGTTGACCAATTACCAAGCAATGCTTAATTTTGTTCAGTCTGTGGTGTAAAAAGGTCACATTAGTGAAAAAAAAAACACTTAGGTGAAACATGGTCGGGTCAAAGTGTCTGAAAATTTTTTGCTCCAATTTTTTTATCAGTTTTACTGGTAGTCGACTGTATGAAGAATTTTTGGGTATAATATGTCACATCTTATTTTATTTTGCTATCCTCACTTATCCTCACAATATATATATACAGGTGCATCTCAATAAATTAGAATGTCATGGAAAAGTTCATTTATTTCAGTAATTCAACTCAAATTGTGAAAGTCATGAATTAAATAAATTCATTACACACAGACTGAAGTAGTTCAAGTCTTTGGTTCTTTTAATTGTGATGATTTTGGCTCATTCTCAACAAATTAGAATACTTCATAAGACCAATAAAAAAAAAAGCTTTTTACTGAATTGTTGGCCTTCTGGAAAGTATGTTCATTTATTGTATATATACTCAATATTTGGTAGGGGTTCTTTGACAGTGGCCTTCAGCTCATCTGCATTTTTTGGTCTCTTGTTTCTCATTTTCCTCTTGACAATACCCCATAGATTTTCTATGGGGTTCAGGTCTGGTGAGTTTGCTGGCCAGTCAAGCACACCAACACCATGGTCATTTAACCAACTTTTGGTGCTTTTGGCAGTGTGGGCAGGTGCCAAATCCTGCTGGAAAATGAAATCAGCATCTTTAAAAAGCTGGTCAGCAGAAGGAAGCGTGAAGTGCTCTAAAATTTCTTGGTAAATGGGTGCAGTGACTCTGGTTTTCAAAAAACACAGTGGACCAACACCAGCAGATGACATTGTACCCCAAATCATCACAGACTGTGGAAACTTAACACTGGACTTCAACTTGCAACTTGGGCTATGAGCTTCTCCACCCTTCCTCCAGACTCTAGGACCTTGGTTTCCAAATGAAATACAAAACTTGCTCTCATCTGAAAAGAGGACTTTGGACCACTGGGCAACAGTCCATTTCTTCTTCTCCCTAGCCCAGGTAAGATGCCTCTGATGTTGTCTGTGGTTCAGGAGTGGCTTAACAAGAGGAAAACGACAACTGTAGCCAAATTCCTTGACACGTCTGTGTGTGGTGGCTCTTGATGCCTTGACCCCAGCCTCAGTCCATTCCTTGTGAAGTTCACCCAAATTCTTAAATCGATTTTGCTTGACAAGCCTTTCAAGGCTGTGGATCTCTCGGTTGGTTGTGCATCTTTTTCTTCCACACTTTTTCCTTCCACTCAATGTTCTGTTAACATGCTTGGATACAGCACTCTGTGAACAGCCAGCTTCTTTGGCAGTGAATGTTTGTGGCTTACCCTCCTTGTGAAGGGTGTCAGTGATTGTCTTCTGGACAACTGTCAGATCAGCAGTCTTCTCCATGATTGTGTACCCTAGAGAACCAAACTGAGAGACCATTTTAAAGGCTCAGGAAACCTTTGCAGGTGTTTTGAGTTGATTAACTGATTGGCATGTCACCATATTCTAATTTGTTGAGATAGTAAATTGGTGGGTTTTTGTTAAATGTGAGCCAAAATCATCACAATTAAAAGAACCAAAGACTTAAACTACTTCAGTCTGTGTGCACTGAATTTAATACACAAGTTTTAAAATTTGAGTTGAATTAATGAAATAAATAAACTTTTCCATGACATTCTAATTTATTGAGATGCACCTGTATATACACGATCCAATCATTTCCACCAGTAAAGAAGAGGGGAAAAAAAACAATTTCAGTTTTATGCTGACTTTAATTTTGAGGATAGATGTCCTGAACTTATTTTATGTATTTTTCTTCACAGAGTGTGTGTCATGAAGATAGGGTCATGAAGATTTTTCTCCTTCTTGAAAAAGAACAGAAAACACATTTTTGTTCTTCATCTTGAGTTTTAATAGCAGTGCATAACAAAGATATATGCTTTATTTTTATACAACTTTTTTATGACATACTTATGTACTTCAGTTCATATTTGTGTACCTCTATTTGTAATTATTTATGTTCTATGCTCATTTTGTTTAATAAATTGTATTTAGATTACTGGCACTTACTGGAATGTACTATTAATTATTTTTAAATGCTTAATGCATAACTACACAAAGTGTGAACTTTTATTCTTCTAAAGCTGGGATATCAAAATCACATTTGTTCTCTAATGGACCCTAAGTTAACTAGCAAAAGCTTTAAATCAAATAAATATTATAAAAGCCCCAAATGACTCATTTTAGCTTTTCTGCATGTACAGTAGCTTTTTTCTTTTTCTTTTTTCTTTTTTAAGAAATTACTGCTTGTGGGCCTGAAGAGGTCTATTTGTGATGCCACCTTCTTTTTTTTATAAATCAATAATTGGACTCCGGAAAAGAGCAGCAAAGGCATTCCCATATGCACATGCTTTAAATTAAGTGTTCTGACAAACAGTTAGAGAAACAGAAACAAGAAATAAAGCTCTTTGAATATAATTTAGGCAAAATGTTAATTTTAATATTATTTTTATTACAATTTCTGTGCAAAGGCTTTAAGTATTTGTAACTGTTGAATAATTGTTTACATTTTGCTCATGTAATTTATGGATCTGTGCATTTTATATGTGTCTGTCTGCTTTTAAACTGTTTTCGCTGACTCAAAAGCTTTGAATTGAGGATTATCAGCTGCTTCAGGAAGCCCATGTTGGGCCTGATGCATCTTACCTTTATGACATGGTGAGTGGCATCCTCCATCGTCATGTCATGGTGAATCATCAGATATGCCAGAACAAGTGTGGGAGATCTTCTGACACCATCTGTGCAATGCACCAACACCTTATCTAGAAAAAAAGAAAGACATCCAAAACAAATTTAGTGCTGGACAGTTGGTCATGGTAGGACAAATGACAGATGATGCATGATAGATAATAAATGGTTTGTGTGTACATCAGCTTTTACTCTCTGGGTTACTCAGGGCCTTGTGAATACATTTTGCAGCTGGGTAGAAGTACTTGCTGATGTCAAACAAGTGGTCATCTATTACAGGCACACCACAGTAAGTGATGTTTATTCCTTTGTAATATTTTACCCCTGTATTGGTCTTTCTTAATAGGTATTTATTTTTTGGCATTCCTAGCAACACCATCAAGGATTTATCCCACATCAGAATGTTCCTTGTTTGTAATCGAATCCACAGTTAAATCTAACTGATGTGATCTAGAACTTCATTAAAAATAAAGTTAATCCAAACTATTCTAACACTGATGATCTTCTGTGGAGGCAGTGTTTAGCTACACTATTACATCATAGAGTGGCACATTCCATAACCTGTTGTTTTACTTTATCACATGGTTTGGTATAGTTTATGGTCACTTACGTGACAGTCAAAGTGTTGTAGACTTACTCATTTCCGATGAAGACATTGGGCCAGACCTCAGTGGCAGGTGTCCTGTCCAGTGCACATTTGTCCAGACATTGCTTCAGCTGGATCAGGTTTTGAAGGAGATGCTTTTTTAACAGCAAAAGCTTTGTTTTCCCTTGAGGTTCTTCTTCTGGACCTGGGACACATGATGGCTCTGGAACAGGCTTCACTTTCTTATATACTTTTTTCTTATATACACTGCCCTCCAAAAGTTTGGAAATGCCCTAGAAAAGTGGGGTTTTGGACAATATTGGCATGAATCCTTTTTGCACTGATAAGGGATAACACAAACTATGAAAACATATTTTATTACATAAACAGTTTATACATAGAAAAAACATACATTTTCGATTCATCAAAATATCCACCATTAGCAGCTATTACAGCTCTGCATAATCTGGGCCTAAATTCATTTTATTCTAAACTTAATTGGCAATTAATTGTTGAAGCTATTAAGGTGTGCAGATCCAAAAATCTTTTAAAAACCTGGGCCAAGTTTAAACCAGTAACCAGGCATCACAGCTGGCAAAGGGCCACATCTGAATTTGACATGTATATATTGCCATTATTATGTAATCAAAATGAAAATTATTATTGCTGGTCTTCAATGATAATGTCAAGTTACTTTAATGTATTTGCACCAAAAAATGATAAGGATTTATGCTGATATTGTCCAAAACCACACTTTGCCAGGGGTGTTTCCAAACTGCTTTCTTCGTTTTATATTCCACTGCCTTACGAGGACTGTCAGCTGTTTCAAAAAGCCCATGCTGAGCCCAATCCATCTTACATCTGTGATGTGGTCAATGGCATCTTCCACCATCATGTTTTGGTGGATCATCAGGTATGCCAGAACAAGTGTGGAGGAGCGGCTGACACCATGTATGCAGTGCACCAAGACCTTATCTGAGGAAATAAAACACAAGGACACTCAATGCAAATTCAATCCCAGACAATGTATTATGGTAAAACGCTTGATAAATAATACATGGCACAATGTTGCCTGTGTGTTTGTGTGTCAACTCTTACTTGGGGCCTTGTGGATGAATTGTGCTGCTCAGAAAAAGTACTTGCTAATGTCAAACCAGTCTTCGTCCACTGCAGGCACATTGTGTAATCCTCCCTTGAACTGATCTTTCCATTAAGATCTTCCTCACTTGCTGTAGCGTTCAGGATGTAGGTTATACCCATTTCCTTTAGTTTGGCTTGGGCCGTTTCTGTCTCCCTGCACAAGAACACAACAACCTAGATTAGGGGACATCTCAGTCAGCCTCCTGACTTATGAATCACACAAATTTGGGAACTAATAAAGGATCTTAGCTCACTACACATTGGGACACTGATTCCAGTGACATGACAAAGCGCTCATGTTGTAAAATGCTACCCCAGGTATTTATTACCTGCCTATCAATGTGTTATTGCTCACAATAATGTTTTTTGAACAACGGTTTGTCTTTATAAATCTTCTATCAAGTTTAACAATGTTTATTGAGTTGGCTCTTTCAATTATGTTTCGTGCTTTATAAAAGTGATGTAATTATAAAACACCTCTCACAGTGAGAGAAATTGCATTTGATTCTTATTGATCTTGTTCATACATTATTACTTCACCAGAATGTTCAGTATTTATGTCATGTATGTGGCACATTGCACCAGACCTCAGTGACAGGTGTCCACTTCAATATACGTTGCTCCAGGCGATCCTGAAGTTGGAAAAAAAATAAACTTATAATGAGCTATTTTAAACATCTTTAACCAGATTGCACATTAAAAATTAGTCCAGCATATTATAAATTATCGTAATGTTGTGCTGCTTGACAATGGTGACTTTAACAGATAAATGTGCAGTTGCATTTAACTCAGGACAAATTAGGTTTGAGGAATTAATGGTTCATTTATTTATTTTATTTTATTTTATTCAAATATGTGCATAGTGGTAATAAAACAGCACAATATATTCATGCAGAGCTAAGTAACAATCCTCATTTCTATTTACATCTCACTGTAAAGTGTATCTCAAATGTTTTGTTGACATTCACCTGCAGGGCTGGTCTTCTTAGTGGTTGCAGAAAAATCCATGCCACCCTGATTATTCTCACTGCTGCTTCCTTGTACAGTAACTGGTACTGTGAGATGCTGAATCTGGTTCTTTGCTGGTTTATGCTGGTCCTTTGCTGGTTTATGCTGGTCCTTGACCAGCAACATGACCAGCAAAGGACCAGCTTAAACCAGCTAATGACCAGCTTAAACCAGCATCAAAACATACCTAACCAGCATCCCAGCATCAAAACATACCTACCAGTATATGCTGGTTTTTTCACCAGGGCCATAAAGTTTTGAAAGGTGTGAAAACTACATTAACTAGGACCTTTATAAATCTGCTTTGATAGAGTTAAGTTGGAGCTGTTTACAGCAAGCTCCGCTGTTTCTAATTGTTTCTCTGTAGCTGCGTCTTGTGTTTTTTAATAAATAAAATAAAATAAAATAAAATAAAATTCCTATTCCACTAACCGCTTTTTTAATGGAAACCTGTTGTGTAAATTGACCCCTAAAGCCTTGATTTGTGTAATTTTGTTTTTTAATAAACAAAGTATAATAAGCACAAAAACTATTACTTATTGATTAAAAGTGTTGAAAGTCACTGCATTTATATTTGCTGTTACAGATGTTTGTGACCGAATGTTGGCTTGCATACATTTTCAATTTGTTATTTCACAAAAATTAATTAGATCTTTTTTTAAAAAAGATCTTTTTAATATTAAACATTAAATGCAAATTCAGTTGTATTAAAACAACTTTATGACAAGGTATTTGCCTGAAAGATTTGCATTGATTACACTAACATTAGGCTTGTAGCTTTTAGGAGAGACACAAAATGAAATAAAATGAAGAAATTACTTGTCTACTTAATAATTCAAACATTAAAAATTAAAATTAATAATGACTTTTGGTGCTCCCTATGTTCCAAAAGGTTCATCCCAATTCAAGGGTTTTCTCTACTGGCTTTCTGTGGTAGACGTCCTTAGAATATTGGAATACTGGCTTTACTCCAACATCCTAATTGGCTACATCTCTCCTGGTCCTTCATGATTCTAGTTAACCCCATGATGCCTGCTCCATCTCAGCCCAGGACATTAGTCCCTTCAGCTTTTCCAAGACCTCCTGTTCAGCTCACTTCTGTGGCCCATCTGCGGCTGCCCATTCCTGCAATGTCATAGAGGTTCTTTTCTCCAGCACCCTTACCTTGGTCTCATTATACTTACAATGGAGCACCTGGTACCCTGACTTTTCTATGGCCTTGACCTCTGCAGGATCTACCATGACCCCTTCTATCTAATACCGTGCAAAATAAAAACGTCTCTCACCGCTTAAGAAACAAACTCAGTCTTTTATAGGCTTTATTCTTTGCAAAGAAGAGCAGACAGTCATACAGAAACACAGGTTACTACAGAGTGTGAGTAAGAAGGGAGGGTTTCCTCCACCTTTATATCTCTCTCCCTAGCCTTGCAAGGTTGCATCTCCTAGCAGCCGCTAATTTTCCACACATGGTAAGAGTCAGATAAACACATTTTGCTATGTCACACTCCCAAGAATCAAATCTTTGTATATTAGGGCCCCTTGTCATCCATACGTCTTATACTATGGACCCATACCTAAACCATCTCTCATGCCCCCACATAAGCACATAAGGTAAGTAACATGAATTTTTCTTCCACACTACCAACTGTCTTTCTCTCTTTCAACTCGTCCACTGTTCCTTGAGGTCAGATTCCTATGTTCTGTATACATTCCCAAAGACTCTTGTCTGTTTGTATACCTGTCACCACTGTCCTTACTTGTCCTTGACCCCATAAAACAAAAACGAGTGAGCGAGTCTACTCGTTTGTACACTTCAGGCAGCCACATATACCACTGTGCATCATGACTGTGATGTCACAGCAGATCACACTTAATTTATCCCCACCCCACATAACTCTAATGTATGATATATATATATAAAGAACATCAAAATAGGAGTCTTAGAACATAAATAATTAAACCAGACATGATAATTGAGGGTTAATTTATTGGCAGTAATGACCATAAAGTCAGAATCATAATTCCTGCACTTTGCTTTCTGACTAGGCAAAGTTTCACTTAATTATTTACAAAAACACATCTTCACATGACAGAGTTTAATAACAGAATAAGCATACTGGATGAACTTGCAGTGCCAAAAATGTAAACATGAAATATTATGGCTTTAGGTGATGGTTGACCAAACATTGACCAAACACACAATGTAAATGCAAAGAACTGTCTGTATAGCATTAACCAATAACTTCTGAAGTTTTTAATGGAACCAAGTTATGCATTTATAATATACATACTGTACCAATACACAAGACTAATCAATTCTACCACAACCAAACTATCATATAAAAACAGCTCAGATCATCGGTTTGGGTCGCTTATACTGCTACCCTCACTCTCTGAGGCATCTATATATGCAGGTTATAATATTATTGTGGTTATGATGTATTGTTTATTATTTACAGAATCCAGTTCACATTTATCATCATTAAGCATAAATAGGAAAGTCACTGACTGCCTAACATTAAGCCCACATAGTGGAAAATATATAGCGTAACAGTGCACACTGACAATAACCATAGTTTATAAAAGTATCAGGTAATAGTAATAATAATTGTTATAATAATAAATACAATAGAAAACAAATGTATTAGAAATATTCACTCTCATACAATATATTTCATCCCTAACGCCATAAACAATTGCAGGATTAGCAGCAAAACCCTTGTGGTCCCAAGACACATAAACCTTCAAACTAAAACTGTATGCATTATTATTAATTTTTAATAATTATTTCACCTCTACACACAAGTAAAATCACCTAAATTGTAGATAGTTTATATAATTACATAATTCCTCTCAAATGTGTTTAATATTGTTTTTATTTATTTTGGTTTCATAGCTGGTTTCATCAATAAATTCAGGACCCACGTAAGAATCAGTGACAGATTTAGTGAGACTCTAGAAATATTCAAATGATCATGAATTCCATATGTGCTAGTTAGTTATTTAAAGGAATCCACTCATAATAGTCATTTGCTCTGGTTTTGCTGTTGGTTTGTCATTATGTGCATTCAGCAAGTACAACGCAATTCTGAGGCATCCAGTCCTTCTCTCTCATAACATTCAATTCAGACTGCAAACTGCAGCTCAAACAAGACATTTTGCGGCGCTGTAGATTCAGTAGCAGCAACACAGGAACCACAGTCTGAATATTTTAAAATTGTGTTCTGTGTCAGCAGAAAAAATATGCTTACAAACCGTTAACCAATAAGTACAAAAGTGAAAAATGAATATATATATATATATTCTAATGAAACATCATACTATCATATACAGAATTGTAATACCTCATTTATACTGCATCATGAAGACAATTTAGTATTTTTTTTAAATGCCCAGTTGTTTTCTAACCTATAATTGATCAAATGAAGGAAAACCAATATAAAAGTCTTTAAGCTGTGTAGACGGTTTAAAAAAAAAGCATTGTTTAGTGGAACTAGACCTTGTACAATGACACTTCAATACACTTTAACACTAGTGGCCTTGAAAAGCATGGCAGAGGCTATTGAAAAGTTATGACAAGAAATACATTTGCCGGTAACAACGGCTTTCAGAAAATGTTAGAGGTGTGATGTGTGCAACCCTTGCCTTGACACGTACATAACAAAAATCCACAAAGAATCATCTTCACAAACATTATCTGCCGCCCTCTCTCCTGAATCAGAATCCTTATGGCAATAGCAGATCTCTTGGTAGGACAAATGAAGCTCCTCTAGCTGTTCATTGTCCAGGCTCCGCAGGAAGGCGGCTTTCATAGAGACTCAAGGCATGATGCACAAATTCATATTGTTCTTCAGTCTGGATCATACCACCCCTGTGGAAAAAGACACCACATGATTACAGTCAAGCCTTGCAACAACAATCACAATAAAAAATCTAAATTTTATGGAAAACTTGTTATAGTTTTTGCTTGTTTGTAGTTGTTTTAGCTCAGGGGTCGGCAAGTAGGTTCGGCATCGGGGCACAAAAAAAATTTGCCACTAGATGGTGGGCCAGAACATAGTCAAAGGATAATTTAAGAAATTAATTAATAAAAAATGCAACTGGAATTGGATGTGAAAGACTGTTACAGTGTCTTTTGTAACTGCTAGTGAGCTGTTACTCCAGGGTATATACAGGAATCATGGAGTTAAATTTAGTACCTTTTTAAGACTCTTTTCATACATTTTAAGACCTCATTGCCACTTCAAGTTTTAACTGCTTACACAGGCAATACTTTGACTTACATTTACTATATATCTGTTGTAAGATGACACAACTAAACAGTTTTAGTTCGCAGTCACGTGACATCACAGCCATTCAGAAGCACAGAATTGCACTGCACTCTCAATGAAATAGTTTATAATCTAATTCATAAATATTAATTGTGCGTAACTGTTGCTTTCATGACAGATCTATTTCAGAACCAGCCGCTATCAAAATAATCTGACTGACAACTAAACAGTTGCTCCATAATATGGAAATCAATGGAGACCAGATAATTCTCTCTTTTGTGTTCAGCTGAATAAATAAATTCATACAGGTTTGGAACAACTTGAGGATGTAAGGAGTAAATGATGAATTTTCATTTTTGAGTGAATTATCCCAGTACTTGAAGTACTTCATTTCATGCATTTGAATTTTCTTTATTTCAAAACAGTGAACCAGTTGTACCTGTCTGTCCTAAGTTGGCACACAATTCCCAGCACATCCACGACTCCCTCCAGCTCCAACTGACGACAGCCGATTGTAGTGGCTATGAAACAGCCCGTCCGACCAATTCCAGCACTACAAAAGTTCAAGTTAAATGGTTTACATTTACTATATTACATAGACTATGTGTTAACCGGTAGACACTTTGTAATGTTTTGCTGGTAAACTCCTGTACCTGCAATGTACAACAATCGGCCCACCGGATGTAAAGCCCCTCCTGTCCTCCTCAACATCATTCACTAACTGCAGCAGGGGTCCAGCGCTCTCTGGGGTCTTATGGTCCGGCCATGAGGTATACCAGTAGTGCTGCACTTTTCGACTCTGGCCTCCTTGCTGAGGGTACAAAAACATATGCTCCATTACAGTATCTGACAATTGTATTTCTATTGGATTTCTATTGGGTCCCTCTGGATAAAAGTGTCCAGTAAAATGAATAAACAGAAATCTTTGCTAAAAGAAGTAATTCACAAAGACAAAGATTATCAATGAATAGCAACCATTTCTTTCCTATCTTTGAGCAAAACACATTATCAGATTACAGTATCGCTATTTTGCAATCATTCTTCCGTAGAGTGTTTATCTTACGATGCAAATACCTTTAGTATAAGGGTGCGGATTATATAGTGGTCGCATTCCTTCACATTATTAACGAAGACCTCCACCCTCCCATAGATCCCCCTCTTCTCAGGCCAGTACAGAACACATTTCTGAAAAAATAAAACAAATATTAGCACATGCACAGTCTATGAAATCATACTAAGAACATTATAGATATTTCTGTTGAAGATTACTTCATTTTTCTCTTTAAGTTTCGTAATCATAACGATGACAGGGCAGTCCTCTTGCCAGACCATTTGCCAGAAGTCATTCACTGTGTTGATCATCGGACCCTGAGTGGCTATGAAGGCTCTTTCATCTCTAAGATATCCCTGAATAGAAGAAGTGTTGAACTTAAACAGATTTAATGACATAACGGTGGTGAACTGTAAATATAAAGCACATTCAAAGCCAAGTCCTCTCTTTGAAACTTGGATAATTCTGAGATCAAACTAAACTTTCCTGTTAAAATGTTTCACTTCACAGTCTCTGATGGTTGTGGATTTAAGCAGCGTTACCTCATGAAGGGCATTAAGTGGCTCTTTCTCATGGGTTACTGAAGAAATTGCGAGTGTGTCACTGAAAATTTAACTTACTCGTATGTAGTTGGCATTAATGTAACTGCTGAGCAGGTCGTTTGAGTTCTTAGTCTTCAGAATAACCCTGGAATGTGGATCTGAAATTAAATGTGAATTTTGTGAACATTTCTGTAGCATTATATTTGATTCACTAGTATGCTACAGTAGGGTAGAACAATGAAATTTAAAAAGCAAAAATGTTTTCAACACAGCACAAACAAGTTACAACACAACTTAAATCAAGGCATGGCACATTGTAAATAAGCCACAAGACAACAAAAACAAATCACAACACAAAAAAAAAAAAAAAAAAAAACATGTGAAAAAAGTACAGTACAGTTAAAAACTGTTCAGTATTTAGATTTCATTATATCCCATTATATCATTATATCCCCCATTATATCCCTGAAGCACTTAAGTTAGCTTTAATTGACTCTCTATTGTGTTTCACAGTTCTCTGTACTAAATTTGGTACCTTATCAAACACTATTGGAACAATATTATTGTAATGGTTTGCTTAAAATAAGTTAGTTAATTATGCATGCTAATAATAACCATCCATTCTTCATTAAGTAAACATTGGATTAAAAGGATCTTTGTAATCACTGCAGCTGATATCACAGACTGAGTGAAAACTCATGTTAAGATAAGAAAATCTTTCTACACTGTAGAATGAAAACTTATTTACATTGTGTTTAAGAATAGTAACATTAGAAAGCAGTGTTTTTTACCAGATCCTTAATTTGCCTGGTACTCGGTACTACCAATAAAGCTGAAGGGCTAAGTTTTTAAAACTTCACTATCCAATTGGTACCAATTAAAGTACCAGTACTTTCGTCAATGCTTGTAGCACTTTTATAGTGTTTATTGTCGTTCTTAAAGGGATAGTTCACCCAAATATGAAAATTTACCCAATATTTAGTCACCCTCCAGGCATCCTAGGTGTATATGACTTCCTTCTTTCAGACGAATCCAGTCTGAGTTATATTAAAAATTATCCTGCACTTCCAACCTTTAGAACAGCATAGACAGGTTTTCCTCTTCATCAGTCCAAACCAATAAAGTGTATCCATCCAAAATAAAAAGTTCCTCACATGGCTCCGGGAGGTGAATAAAGACCTCCTGTAGTGAATCCATGCATTTTTGTAAGAAAAATATCCATATTTAAAATGTAAGAATCACTTTAATCTAGTTTGCGCTGACTACTGTACTCGGAAGCACGTCGGTACTGCGCATGCGCCGTTTAGTCTCCAACAAACCAGCGTTTGTTTATGGGAGCAAAGGAAGCAAAGTTTTCTTATTTTAGTAAAGGAGAACCAGTCTCTTCTTGGTTTTTATCAAAACCCTCTGACATTTTTCTCTGACAATCCTCGTTTTAAACTTCTAATTCGTGACCATTGTTTTGTTTTGGTTTCTCCATGGCGCGTTTGCACTCGTCACATCCGAGTAGCGCATGCGTACCACCGGCATCTTTCTCCATCGCCCTTCTGTGTACAAGCAGTTGCCGCAAGCTAGATTAAAGTGATTCTTACATTTTAAATATGTATATTTTTCTTACAAAAATGCATCGATTCGCTACAGGAGGCCTTTATTCACCCCCTGGAGCCATGTGAGGCACTTTTTATTATGGGTGGATGCACTTTATTGGACTTGTTTTGAACTGATGAAGAGAAACACCCGTCTAGGGCGTTCTAAAGCTCGGAAATGCCAGGACAATAACTCTGATTGGATTTGTCTGACAGATAGAAGTCATACACACCTCGGATACCTGGAGGATGAGTAAATAATGGGCTAATTTAATTTTTTGGGTGAACTGTCCCTTTAATGTTTGGAAGATCACTGTCTGCTTTCAGGAAAATTAGTTACATAATGGCAGAAGAATTATCAATAAATAAAAAATTCAATACACAAGTTAATTGACCACATCATCAAGCTATCCATTAAAGGGAACCCTGGGTATTATGACATGTATGGCTTAATATAACATATTATGTCTAATTCTGAAATATTTAGTATAAAACCCATGAAAGATTTATGCTATTTTAAAAAATCCACATTGTTTTATACATATTTTGGACTATGTGGGACGCTGGTGCTACCTGTTGCTATTTTTGCCGCACCACAACTCGGAAAATAATATACTGATACGATGACCACAGCTACTGAAAGAGCTTACAGGTGGCGATGGATATAATCGTAAACTTAAACCAAGTTGTACTATCGATTTTCCCCCTAGGAGTCTAAATGCCCCAGATATCGAGTGAAATCTATGCTGAGAAACTCCTTCAGTGGCTGCGGCGTCATGACAAGCGCCAACATGTTTACATCTTGCCAGGATTGCATCTAGCATTTCTTGTCTCTGCTGTATGTAAGCTCTTTCAGTAGCTGTGTTCTACTAAAAGCCTCAGGGCTAAAAGGCATCAGGGCTAAACAGGACATGGGTGTTTAGCAAGTACAATTGGTTCACATGCGTCTTCCCATTCTTTGCTCCTTTGCTCCATTCATTAAGAAAAGCAGTGAAGACCTGCATCAAATATACAATGTGCATACAAATGCACAGTCCAACACATTCTTAGTCCTCTCTCCTAACTCTTCTCCTGTTTTTCTGAACTACTCCTCTCCCTCTGCCAGGCATTATTTTTTTGCTCTCTCTGATTTTTTTGTGTTGTTCTGCATCCACAAAACCAAATCAAAGAGGTCTTTTTTACTCTATGTTGTTGATGTAATGGAAAGAGCTTCAACACCTGACTATTCCTCAAACTGAGAATGGAATCAGCTTTTCTAAATATTTCAGTGATCTTGTTACTTGAAGGTGCTAATCAGTTGTTACAGTATTTTATATAGAGAGAATTTTTTCAATACTTTTTGAGCTGTTGTTGTTGCAGAAGTAGAAGCTTACAGATTTTTTCAATTGCTAACAAGCATTTACCAATACTTAAAGTACTTTTTCTAAACTCTTAACACAGCAACACACCTACATCACACAATTAACCAAACAGTACATTTTGTGGCCAAAACCACATTTTGTTAAATGAATACAAACTCTACATTTCAAAATGCTGAATACCCTTTTCTACATGTACTAACTCTTTCAAAACACAGCAAACCTGATTCAAAATAGAGTCATTCAGTCAAAACATTACCACTAGTTTCTATCCAACAGAAACATATAGTCAATCATAGTACAGTGACTGTCAAAATACTAACAACTGATGGCTTTACAAAAACTGCATTGCTTGTCATGTTTCAGTTCTGCCTATTTTTTTCTGTAATTTAGCCTTCAGTTTACCTTCAGCTGAAACCCGTTTAACATTTTTAAGTGTTGAATGCGTTTGTTCTTGGCAACATACTACTGAATGAGTCAATGAGTCACTTTATAGAACGTACAAGAGAAAATCCAACATACATGGCCTTTGGTTACTATGCAAACTTGTTTCTGTCACAGTATAAGAAAAATAAAATAAAAACTAATCTTTTGATCTCACAATTCAGACTTCTACTGGAATTGTGAGTTTACATCTTGCAAATCAGACTTTATCAGAATTTTGAGAAACTGTAAATTCACAATTGCAAAAAAAAAAAAAAAAATCTGAATTGTGAGATACAAAGTCAAATTACCCTTTATATTACTCAAACTGAGAATGGAATCAGCTTTTCTAAATAATTCAGTGATCTTGTTACTTAAAGGTGCTAATCAGTTGTTACAGTATTTTATATAGAGAGAATTTTTTCAATACTTTTGAGCTGTTGTTGTTGCAGAAGTAGAAGCTTAATACTATATTTAAGGTTTGGAACATTAGGTCTTCATTTCTGACATGCTGTGTTTAAGCATTTGTAAATAAGACTAAAAAGATCTATGATTTTGGTTTTGGGTAAGCTTGTATGAAAAGAAAATGTAAGCATTTTAGAAACATGATAATTGATTGCATATTGTGTGAAAACAGCACAAATTGTTTTAATGGTATGGTCACAACAGACGGATGTTGTGCTAATTGTATTTAGAGTTTTGAAAATGTGACTAGAGATTGGACAAAAGGATGTTAGCAACTAAAAAACTGTAACATCATAGAAATAATGGCGTCCCCCACAGTCCAAAATATGTATAAAACAATGCTGATTTTTTAATTGTAATAAATTGTCACATATTTAATTCACGTTAATGTCACGTCTTAATGCTCTGGGTTCTCTTTAAGCTTGTTGCTGAATATACTTGACAATGTTGTCTTTCTGTGACACTGATATGGTAATAAAAAAGATAAACACAACGCAAAGTAAAATGAGACACATTTAAATGCTATTCAATGGAAATTCTGATACTAACTTGGCAAAATGGTCTTGTATCTATTTTTTGATCCATGATTTGGGATATCCAGTTCTTTCTGATCCACAAAGTTCATTGGAATTTCCTGTGGATAAAAAGTTATACACTCTGAACCACGTACAATGGAAATTGTCAGATTGCTATAACATAAGCACTGAAAGATGTCCCACATGATTAAAATACACACTATCTGAACCCCAACTGTCTGGAATTCCCATGATTAAGTAAAGCCAAGCTGGACCATATTAATGCTAAACTTTCTTATTAGTGGCACATTGGCATGTTACTTACAGCAAACTCTGTGTGTAGCATCTGTGTGTTCATTGTGGTGTCACGAAGTTGTTGCCGTGAAAGGACCCGACTGGCTGACTGTAGGTATTCCTGAGTTGCCCGCTCACGAGGGGTCACAACCCCACTACTCAAAGGCTCCACCGAACCCAAAGCGCTCATATCCAGCACCAGCGAGACATTAGATCCACGTCTGCATGAGACACAGAGACATAACAAAAATATGTGGAAAACAAAATTAACAAAACACCGTCAGGAAAATGTAGTAGAACAGATCTACCTTTTTCTTTCACCTACTGACATAATAAATTAAAAAATGTACTAATGGTAAATTATTAATCTAATGTTCTAAGACAATGGTTCTCAACTCCACTGCTCTGCACATTTTATATATCTTATAGTCAGAGATATCGCCTGTGGCTGATGCCTTTGACGATAGCAAGGCGATTATTATCATTATCCGTCCAATATAGACTGGGCGGCTAACTTTAGCAATGCAGTGCAGAGAGCCGCGAGGTGGCTGGTATAGACTCAAAGGCACAAATCACAGTGAGCGGGAGTGGGTGTTTTGGGTGGGAAGCATGCAATCTGTAATTGCATGCAGTTGCTGATGCTCACGAAAGCATGCAATCGCTTTCTTATGCGCTTTGTTTTTCTGTTTTACTTTCACTTTCAAAATCAATCCCGTTAAGCAAGGAGGAGAGAGGATGGAAAAGGTGGGCACAGTAACTGGTTTTGGGGGGGAAAATGTAAGCATTAGTAACTTACAATGTTTCTATTAAATTGTTATCATGTTAAACACAAATGAAGTCATATTGAAGACATTGGGCTGCTTTTAGCCTTATGCTGGTGTTGGGTTATTAGCAGGCAATGAAACTAAGTACGTAAGGAATTAAATAAATTAGCACGACAATATCGTCTATCGGCGATCTCACAGGCTGACGATAGGACGATATAAAAAAAAATTAAGCATATATCGCCCAACACTACTGGAATGTGAACTGGGATCAAAACAAGGTATGGTGCACCAAAGTGAACGTAACCCGCTTTAGTGATTTATAGGGATGTGACGAGATCCGATGTGTCTCGCGAGACCAGTCGGATCTCCCGAGATCTCATGAGGATATCCTTGCAGTTTTGCAGTGTTTACATGAGAGCTGTATGATTGATCCTTAAAAGATCGAGATCTCGATTCAAACACCCATACGATCTTATTCCTGAATGACAACGATTTAACTGTCTATTATGACTGTTTCACATCGCGAGTGTCAGTGGAGTGTGAGAAGCACCATTTTAATGAATCATTACGCTTCCAATGTGAACGCTGTCATTCACTGCTATGGGCGGCGACAAAACACGCGCTGCTCATGCTCCACTGATGCTTACGATGTGAAATGCGTTCAAGACACTGAAAACTGCGTTCGTGCTTTTAACCACATTATAATCATTATTTCAGTGTTACAGTCATTTAAATAAAATAAGTACTGGGATATATAGTTTATATAGTTTATAGTTTGGGTATAAACACTTATTGTCTACAGTAGCGAATAAAAACGAAAGTACCTTAACACTTGTATGTATTGTAACGCTTATCCTCTTCCGCCAGGAGGTGGCAACAACTGCCCGTTTAAAAAAAGTATTTCATTGAATCATTTATTCAGGAGATTCCAATAGTCAAACAAATCTTAATGAATTGAGACACTGACTCCTTCATTGATTTTTTTATTTAGTTTAAATTAATATGTTTTTAAAAGACTTAAGCAATGAACATTTTGTCAGAACCACTTGTAAATTATGTTACGTTATTTATCTCAATCGTGACAGAATCATGGTCTCCAATTTATTAAAAAGAACTGGGATTTTCAGTTTATCCAGAATCGTGAAGCTCTTGTTTAAATGTTGTTTATTACTGCATAGAATTTATTAAAATGTAAGTTTAATTTCATTAAGTTCAAAATGCACCTATATATTTTTTTTTTGCATTTTGTCTTTGTCTTCTGAATAAAATACTATTTTGCCTATATATAATCACTGAGGATTTCTTTGAAAAAGTTTAGAAATCTCGTCTCGTTCTCGTGAACTCAGTCTCGTGTCTCGTCTCGTCTCGTAGGATAAGTGTCTCGTCACACCCCTAGTGATTTATACATGACATTACTGTTTTGTTTTCTGTCTGCAGCAACACATGTTGGAAAGAACCAGAAATTTTGTGAGACTGAAATACGATAACGTCAATGCTATAATGTGATTGGTTATTAAGGCAAACATGATCCAACTTAGCCATTACGCTTTCTCCAATAGTAAGTAATACAGACCCTCTCATCTCTCTATAGAAAGGGAGAAAGTAAAAGGCAGGTGAGTTTAATCAAGGTTGGTGCTAAACTCTGCAGGATAATGGATCTTGAGGGCCAGAGTTAAGAACCCCTGTCACAATATGTATTTGGCTTTGTTTTGTCATTAAAATCTAGTTGCTTGACACGCTAAGATCTCTGAATTCCATTATGCACACTGACGTCCAGGTATGCCTCACTAACTCGATGTTTGCCATAAACAGAATCAAACTTGTCGCAATGTCACCTTGACAAAAGCAGATTCTTCTAAAAGTCTCCTTTATAAAAGGAGTTTACATAAAAATAATAACATGTGAATTTAAAAGTGTGACAGTGAGTAAATAGTGACATCCTTTTTTTTAATTAACTATTCTATTAGGGTTCTATTATGCTTTTACACTTTCAGCTTCCTTCAATGCTGCTGTCTAAGCATGAAACAGATCTGCAAAGTTACAAACCACAATGTCCACTCCCAAGGGAGTTATTCTCTATGTATCAGTCAGCACTGTTTCTGAACTCCTGCGAACGCCTCTACATACATTACATCTTTTAAAAAGGGCATAAAAGGACCCCTTTAAATCAATCTTTCATGCAGTCTTTCATGAAGTCTTACCGTTCCTGCAGGCCTGCAACCGACTTCATCCTAAAGGGTGAATGTGTGGAGGACACAGTGGGTTTGAGTTCAGCCACGGAGTGGCCAGGTGGGCACTGCGGCTCTGACGTGGTCACACTGGAATGAGTCTGATGGATGCTGATGTTACAGGATGGGGTGCTTGTGCTGCTGGTAGAATGGGTGGCACTGGGTTTGGAAGTCTGGTTGGCCTGGACCATACTGTTCTTGAGGGTCAGAGGGGGCTGAGCACCATGAACAGGGATGGGTGCCAGTTGCACGTCCAGACTGGGTGGGGATGGGTCTTTAAGCTGCTGATCCAAGAACTGCTTCTCCTTTAGTCGGTAAAGCACCTGAGGAAAGGAAATATTACTTTATAATAATCTGTTACTCACAGCTGGTTATAGGTTAAATCTCACAAAAACATGTCCAGGTCACTCTAAATCCGAAAAGAAATTATATTTTACATATAGAAAATGGTCGAATAATTTTCTCCCACAATCTCCCATAAATGATTACTGTCATTACTGTAATGTTTTTTTAATTAATTGCAGCATAAAAGTAGCACATATATATAATTATAATTATAATATTATATCTTAATACTGTCAACATTTTTTGCCATTATGAGAAAGATATTTTTATATTATTATATTTAAGAATGTAGAAAAGTGTAGAGAAAACATAAAAAAAAAAAACAAACAAAAAAAAAAAAACATTTTGAAATCAGTGCTACATGACTGAAGAAAACAGAGAAAAGGGAGTTTCCCTGCACTTTTGATTTTGTTGGCGTTCCCTTTGTCGATCTGTACATATACTACAGACAACTTTGTACTGTTAGTGCAGCACAAATACACGTTATTCACACATAAAGATGCAGGACACACTGGCTGACCTGGACTGCACAAATATGAATATATATATTTTGCAGTAGTGCATGAGACTGCAAACATCTATTACTTAAATAAAATATAGCATAACGGGTCAGGAGAAGATATTTATATTTAGATTTTTTATATTTATTATTGTTTTTATTATTATTGGTGGGGTAGTCCCAGCTCAGCTTAATAAGAGCGATTGTATACATGTAGTGATAAAGCTTCATTTCAAAACATTTTTCCAGATTCAGAATAAACATTTAATCCAAACAATTCCAGCAAATTTTGCATTTTTTTAAAATGCACTCAATACATTCATGTGTAAATGAAGATATATTTATATGTAAATTAGGAAATATAATAATTATATTTATAATATACAAATTAATAAGTCAATTCATTTTATATTACTTAAATGATTACATTCACATATAATTAACATGTTATAATAATTTAAATGTATTAATCTAGTCTTTACTGTCTCATGATCCTTCATAAATCATACTAATATGCTGATTTGCTGCTCAAGAAACATTTATTTTTTATATCAATGTTGAGAATTGTAGTGCTGCTTAATGTTTTGTTGAAACCATGCCACACTACCAAAGTCTGGAGTAACTAAGATTTGGGGGAAAAATATTCACTAATGACTATTTTGAAATGATCAATGGTGACAGTAAAGACATTTATAATGTTACAAAAGATCCATTTCAAATAAGTGCTGTCCTTATAATGTTTTATTCATCAAAGAATCCTACAAAAATGCATCATGGTTTCCACATAAATACTAAACAGCAAAAACAGTTTTCAACACTGACAATAAGAAGCGAATAATTCAGCACCAATAACAACTGATAAAAACTAGGCACCATATCAGCATATTAGAATGATTTCTGAAGGACTTTTTCCAAATGTATTAAAATAAAATATTTCGCTTTTTTAAATTGTAATAATATTTCACATATTTTCTACTGTATTTTTAAACAATTAAATGCAGCTTTGGTGAACGTCTTTCAAAGAATAAAAAGTATTTGGTTACACT
The DNA here is from genome assembly GCF_022985175.1 of Labeo rohita. NCBI lineage: Eukaryota > Metazoa > Chordata > Actinopteri > Cypriniformes > Cyprinidae > Labeo > Labeo rohita. The sequence continues at coordinate 21,817,080 of NC_066872.1, forward strand.
TTATTTTAAGGTGTCTTTGTTACAGTGTAATTATACATTTAAGTATCGAGTAATAATTAACTACATGTACTTTGTTTGTCTTAGGGTTACTTGCATGTAATTATGCAGAATTAATTGTCATTATAATGGTAAGTGCATGTAACATGTAACAAGGACACCTTAAAATGAAGTGTTACCAAATATTTTATTTAAAAAAAATATCATAGGTAACACGTTACAATAAGGTTCATTAGTTAACATTAGTTAACATGAACTAAGAATGAGCAATACTTCTACAGCATTCATTAATTTTAATGTTAAGTTCTGCATTTACTAATGCATTTTTAAAAAAATCACAAGTTGTGTTTGTTAACATTAGTTAATGCACTGTGAACTAACAAGAACAAACAATGAACAACTATTTTTATAAACTAACATTAACAATTGCTGATTATTTGTTCAAGGTTAGGTAATACATGAAGTAATGTTAACAAATTACACCTTATTGTAAAGTGTTACCCATAATTACATATGTGACCCTGGACTACAAAACCAGTCATAAGGATAAATTTTTCGAAATTTACATTTCGAAATACATCATCTGAAAGCTGAATAAACAAGCTTTCCATTGATGTATGGTTTGTTAGGATAGGACTAACAGAATATCCGGCTGAGATAGAACTATTTCAATATATGGAAGCTGAGGGTGCAAAAATCCCAAATAAATCCCAGCGACTTAAGACTGGTTTTGTGGTCCAGGGTCACATATATTATATAATAAAATTAATCTACAAGTCACGGTAGTGTGTTTATACAGTAGGTAAAGTTCCCTGTATTCCACAGTTGACTGTTAAGATCTCACAGGACATTTCATCATACAGCATGAGCTACACAACACTTCCTCATCACTACTTGCCTCTAAATGTTTCTACACTAACCTCAACAACCTTACTGCTGTTACACTGCTGCTCTTAACCATATTCAACAACTTAGCCATCCATTTTATATCTGTGTAAATCATTCATTACATGTACTGTACCAGACATGGTTGCTCTATTAAGGAAAGAAACAAGGCAATGACTAAAATAATACAATTATACAGTTACTCTGCTTTTACTATTTATGAAAAGTTGCAGAAAACAATGACAAATAAACACATTCAGCTCATGATTAAAGCCAATACAATACTGTGGACATAACTTCATCTACACAATTCAAAGTCAAAGTAAAAGTAGGTACCCTAGTAAAGAAAATAAATTTAAAATGCATTTATTTTATACTAAGTATAGTTCAAGTCTATTTACATATTTACTGACATATCACTTGAGACTTACTGATATAAAAATTATTTTAAAAAATGAACTTTATTTGGAGTGCTACTTGTGCACAATGCACATTTCTTAAAATTAAGCCTAAAATATGTTTTAATGTCACTGTTGATGAGGATTGTATGATCTTTAAATAATATCGGTCTTAAAATGGAAAATATTTAAAGCGTACCTAAAGTATACTTGCAATAGTTCCACTTTAGCACAATCAAATATACTTAAGTATATCTTTAGTTGGACTTTAGCAATAATTCCTCACAATTAAAGTGCATTAAGTACAAAATTAGTTGTTCCAAATTGGCAGACTTTAAATATATCAATTTAGTATACTAAAAGTGCAATTGAAGGGTATTTTAATTAAGTACATAATATTGAAAATGTATTTGTAGTATACTTAGCATGACATAAATGTATTTTAAATACATTTTAGTATATTTATTTTTCACTAGGGTGTCAACAAAGAAACCAGGCCATGTAAAAGCCAGGGTATCTAGTCTACACTTTTGACAATGCAAATTTATCAGTAATTATTCAAATCAGAGTATGTTTTCTCTCCTGAAAATAAATGTGATCACAACTACATCCAGGAATTCACAGGTTTCCCACAAGAGGTCTCTATCTCATCACTATGAGCTGTGTTGCATAGTTTCAGTGCATCCTTAGGCCTGACCTTAAACTACCAAACTTCAGTTTTGTAAAACAATACTTTCATCTTATCTGGAACACAATGTGTTTTTGGACTGTGTAAAGACATTTGCAAATGCATTTGGCAGACAGTTTTCACAATTTATACTCTCACAGCGATTCATAGCTGACACCTAAACACTTAATAGAAACTGCTATATGTGACCCTGGACCACAAAACCAGTCATAAGTAGAATGGGTGTATTTGTAGCAATAGCAAAAAATACATGGTATGGGTCAAAATTACAGATTTTTCTTTTATGCCAAAAATCACTGGGATATTAAGTAAAGATCATGTTCCATTAAGATATTTTGTAGATTTCCTACAGTAAATATATCAAAACTTAATTTTTGACTTGTAATATGCATTGCTTCGTTTGGGCAACTTTAAAGGCAATTTTCTCAATATTTTGATTTGATTTTTTTTTTTTTTTAATTCCAGATTTTAAAATAGTTTCAAATCATACATCAATGGAAAGCTTATTTAATCAGCTTTCAGATATGTCAGATGTGTAAATCTCAATTTAAAAAAAAACAAACCCTTATGAGGTTTGTGGTCCAGGGTCACATGTAATGTAGATTATTTGTTAATGTACATTTAAATAGTTAGAAATGTCATAAAATGTATTCATATTTGAATGCACAAACTACTGAATTGTCCAATCATAACAAACCATACATCAGTGGAAAGCTTATTTAATCAGCTTTCAGGTATGTCACAGTTTAAAAGAAGCTGACCCTTATGACTGGTTTTGTTGTCCAGGGTCAGATATAATGTAGATTCTTTGTTAATGTACATTTAAATAGTTTAAAAAAGTCATGAAATTTCATATTCATATTTGAATGCACAAACTACTAAATTGTTTATATTATTTTTGACAAATCATTATCAAGTAATTTAGCGAGCCATGTAATAATGTTTATTAATGAGTGCTATTATATTAAAAAAAAAAACTACATTATTTGTTGTAATTTACCACATTTGATATTATTTGATATTATATATTTTTCATTCTGCTTTCTTGGAAATAATGAGATTAAATGTCATTTTCTGTTGTGTTTTATTTTTCTGTTTAGTTTTATATATCTAACAGTCCGCTAATGCTGGGTTAAAAAAAATAAAAAATAAAAAATAAATAAGTAAATGTTTTACAGATTATATTTTACGCATATTTACAGTCAAACCAAAATGTATTCAGACACCTTCAACATTTCTCACAGTTTATTCACCATAGATTAGAAAATGGCAATAAAATAAAACAAAGACTCAACGTTAAACTGTGTCAGGACAAATTCATCTTGATAATGTCAGATAATTTTGACAGAAAGGTATGTAATGGATTACAATCAACCAAACATTCAGACAACTGTTCGTATGACAATATTTACACAACTATCAATACTTTGTTGACCAATTACCAAACCATGCTTAATTTTGTTCAGTCTGTGGTGTAAAAAAGTCGCATTAGCAATTAAAGAAAAAACACTTCAGCAAAACATGGTCAAGTCAAAGTGTCTGAATAATTTTTGGTCCCAAATCATTATTATTTTTACTGGTAGTCCACTGTATGAGGAAATTTTGGGTATAATATGTCACAGTTCACTTTATTTTGCTATCAAACTATTGTTACGTTTGCTATCATAATCTCAAAAAAGGTGTGTGAATAACTTTTGTTTTGGTTTGTATATTTTTTATTATATTTTTATCTTATATAGTTGCCTTAATTGCTGGAGTGTCCCTTGCAAGAGGATCATTTTATTTGGCATTTGAAAACCCATCCTGTTCTTGTATTTACAGAATCGCAATGCTAATAATGCTTCAACAGTCCCTGTCATTGTGAGCAGCTCACAGCTTAACATGGTAATTATTCCTTAAGCTCATCAGTCCATCAGCGCCAGAGAGTGTGGGTGCTCTGAGGACGGTCTGTGATGTCATTACCGGACTTAAGATAGACTTAAACGTTAAGAGCAAACGTCGACCAATCAGAGGGCAGAGTCAGGTGTGATCAAGATGGCAGCGCTGATCCTTTTAAAGTGCTGAACCACCAGAGGAAACCATGCGACTTCCTCTGCCACAATACATCCGTTTTGCAATGACTCTTTCTGTATCATATCCTGTGTCTCTGCATCTGTTCGGGTCTTTCTCACAATTACTCGCTGTATAATATAACCCGAGTGTCTTTAGTCAGACTTGAATCATCTGAGTTTAATGTTAATAAACCGTTGGTGTTTACTTCACATGGGTTTCTGCTGAGACAAGCATTAAACAGGAAGTATTTAAGCTGCTACAAGGGAATTAATATTCAATATTTAAAGCTGTGGGACAACAAAATAGCATCTCTTTAATATCTTATTTATTTATCTAAGACACCACTGAGATGAAATTTTGAGTAAATGGAGACAGTTAATGATCCGAATTTGAATCAACACTGAACTGACTTTACAGCAGAATTTGAATTTGCCTCATATTTGAAGAAGTTTGAATCATTGATTCTTTTATTTTATTACTGTAAAGCAACTAATATGTATTGTATGAAGTGGAGTACAAATAAGGTTGGCATCTCATCTTTCGCATTTCATTTCAAAGTGTTACTATCTATGACAACTATCTACTTATTTGAATCTATTACAGATTTGAAACAATAAATCAGCAAAAGATATTTGAGAACTCCATTTGGTTTCCTCCGATAATGAAAAAAGCATTTCATTAATGCAAACTCAACACCGTGCACGTATTTTCTTTCAGATGGTTGTATCTTCCCACATAGCATCACACTTGAAAATCAAGCATATGATAGAAGACTTTGAGAGATACGTACCATTAAACAGGTGAAGATAATGATGAATATTGTGAGGCAGATAACCAGCACATAGAAGCCGTCTTTACCCCAAATGCTGTTCTTCTCATGGTGGTCTTTGAAAACAGTCTTCTGCTCAAAGCCAGACAGAAAAGAACATCAGCGGTCTTAAGACCCAACAATGTCAAACCTCGTTTGATTTGCAGTGCTCCATCAGGCGTGAAGTTTGAAAGCCCTAACATACATTTATACTGTGCTTGAGTAAAAGTGATACAGGGATCAACAAGTGCGATCTTAAGGAAGACATTGACATTGGGTTAGACAGAGGCTGACTCCACCCCTAAATCTGCCCACACACACACACTGGATGACACGTCCTGCAACACAAATGCACCTGTACTTGCGTAGTTGACAGCAGGGTCCTGTGAGGTGACATGCTATACATTTAGTTTATTAATATTAAAAAAAAAAAAAACTCTTTTGTGTTTCATAACTAATTACGTCATATGATTGAACAAACTACATTAAAATTACTGTACTTAAAAATGTACTTGTCATACAGCAAAATGCTAAAACTACAATAATTATAGTAACAATAATTTATATAATCGACTGTTTATTATTAGCACTGGGCAATGCAATTAATCGTGAATAATTGCATCTAAAATAAATAAAGTTTTTGTGTACATAATATATGTGTGTGCACTGTGTATATTTATTATGTATAAAGACACATACATACAGTATATATTTTGGAAATATTCACATGTACTTACATGTATAAATTTATTAGGGCTGGCAAAGGATTAATCGCGATTAATCACATACAAAATAAAAGTTTGAGTTTGCCTAATATATGTGTGTGTACTGTGAGTAATTATTATGTATATATAAATACAAGCACATTCATGTATATAATTAAGATATATTTACAAGTATATTTATTAATTATAATTTTTATAGAATTTATATTATATATAAATACAAATATTTTTGTACAGAACATATTTCTCTTAAACATATACATTAATTTTTGTGTATTTATATATACATAATGATTACACACAGTACACATGCATATATTAGGCAAACTCAAACTTTTATTTTGTATGCGATTAATCACGATCGTTTGCCAGCTCTAATACTTATATTAGTTTAATTTATATTATATATAAATATATTTAATATATAAACATGTTTTTCTTAAATATATACATGCATGTGTGTGTATTTATATATACATAATAAATTTACACAGTACACACGCATATATTACTGTATTTACACAAAATTTTTTATTTTGGATGTGTATTATATTATATTATATTCACTATATATATATATATATATATATATATAAATGCCAAATATTATGTGCTTTGATGCATTATCAATGTATTATATGGTGTTTTTTTAATATTACTGATATATTACTATAGTTTTTGTGATATAGAATATTTTATTTTAGAAAATGTTATATTTTCTGTTTTCACTTAAAGTTAAACTAATGAAAATAAGAAATCTTGCCTTAGAAACTAGCTGCAATAAAATTAGTTTTTAAAATGTAATTTTATTTCAGTTAGCTGTATTTTTATTTTATTTCAAAATAAAATAATGGTTATAGCTTCAGTTATAATATCTCTGCTGTACGTTCTAAAGTACATGTGAATATAAAATTAACTTAAAAAGTGAAGGGTTTATTTGCAAAAACAGATAACACTGTTTTTTTACATTTTAAAAAATCATGTTTTCATGTTATCATGTTTTACTGTGTTTTATTGTGTTAATTAGCTGTATTTTTTAGTTTGCTTTATATCAAAATAATCCAACTGCAGCTCGATTAAGATTAATTGGAATTCACAATGAAAAAACATGATTTTGAAAATTGTTAAAAACAGAGTTTACTGTTGTTGCAAATTAACTCTTCAAGTATAAATGCAGCCTTGTAGGCAATTTGGTGCAACAAACAATACCTTCACAATAACTTTCCGTAGCACTCTGTTGATGTGATTCAGCCCCTTAAAGGTCATTATGTTTTTGGCTAATATAACTTAAAATCTTCAAATAACTAATTAGGTTAAGGAGTTACGAAGAGAAAAGACATTTTGGGGGTTAGATCAAGAAGAAATAGCTCCTTAAAGGCATAGTTCACCCAAAAATGAAATTTTTGTCATCATTTACTCACCTTCATGTTGTTCCAAACCAGCAACAGTTTGGTTATCGACATTCTTCAAAATATCTTTTGTGTTTAACAGAAGAAGGAAACACTTAATATTTTGCCACTCTTTTTACAGGACGTATTTCAAAAACATTTTTAAAACATTAAAATTGTGTCAGAATGAGTATTAGGGGCCTCCAAAGTCTTAGTCAACACAGCTCAAGACAGCCACAGGAAGCTAAAAAAGCTGGACATCCTGCACAAATATGGTGCAGGCTGACAGTGGCTCTCACTACGGCCCACTGATGCAAATCGGATATGTTTGCCAGAAAAGGTCAATATGTAGGAGGCAGGACTGTCAGTCTGCTACCATTTTTAGTCACCTAATGCTATGCAGTGCAACGACAGTACATTTATGCAGTTTTACAGCTGACTATAACCTCATCCCAGGAAATGTTGAGACACAAACCTCAGTGGATGCCTCAGTGGTGGCAAGCGGCCCAGAGCTGTGGTGAAGTGTGTTGATGTTGAGCAATCGGATCATTTCCTCATGGGCCACAGGTTCTGATGCTCCGACAGACGACACGTACAGCTCAATGTCATCATTTTCCTCCTAAAACCATGAAGAATAGTGCATATACGTTACAATTAAACATTTGAAGTCAACTGAACAGTCTTAATTTAACTGTTTTACCTGCAGTATGAACTTTCATTTTTGGATTTTCTTTATTACAACATTTAATAACTTCAGGAGTGATTGGGGATGGTGCCCTCTGGTGGTGCAGAAGCTACAACATCAGATCTTACTGATAGAGGAACAGAGACATAAAAGATCACAAGAAACCTTTTGAGACATAAAATCTTTCATTGACTGTGTCTCCCAAACCACAAGGGGAACTGAGAGAAGCAAAAGAACAGGGACAACCCTGTGTGATGCAATGAAAGATTAAACATTTGCATAACTTTAAAGGCCTAATATCAAAAGGAATAATATTTTCCTTGATCTTTTGAGATAAGAGATCATTGAACACTGAAAACAATGAAATACTGTAACTTTCAGAAGTCATAACTTCCTCCTCAGTCAAAAAGAGTTTTTATTAAAACTAAGGGGTGACAACGATTCGTTTTGAACTTCTGTGGCTTCCTGATGTCAGACAGATGAACCATAAACACATGACCACATTTACACGTCATTAACGCCTACTCGATTACGAGAAACTGTTCGGTTTCGGTCACAGTGAGATAATGAGGACTAGAACAGATACTATTTATTTGTATTATATAACTGACAAATTAACATTTGCATTCAGTGTAAACAAGCACAACAAATAAGACTGGTTAATTGTAAGAGTCAGAGAGAGGGTGTGACATGAAAAAAATGGCTTCATTTAAGTTAATAAATTATCATTTTTGGCATAAAAACATAATAAAAATTAAAATATGATAATGATTAATGATTAAAAAAAGGTATGTACATTCAAAAAAGGTATAGTTCTGTCACTGGGGTGAAACCCTAAGGTACAAAAGTGAAAAAGTACTTTTAAAGTACTAAAATGTACCTTTAAGGTAGTAATATGTACTGTTTAGGGGTAGGTAAGGTACATTTTTTTTTGACAGTGTTTGATATAAGATTTTATAAATGAATATAAAAATCTTATATAATTGCACAGAAAAAATAATTATAACAATAGAAGGTTCTCCTGCAGTTTCTGTTGTTATTTCTCCATGCCGGATCATCTTTGTTTTCGTTCTCATTAAAAGTGCTGCATTTTGATTCCTTCACCTCAGAACTGCTGTGACAGAAGACAAAACTGTCTGCATCCTCCTCCTGGAACAGGAGGAATGCTTTCTTGGGGGCCACATGAGGAAATTTTTAGATCTAGCCTAGCTGACCCACCACCCAGACAACTGCCTATGCCTTTATGTCATAGGCCATTTGTTCGCTCTTGCCTTTAAAATCACCACATACTGCACGTCTACATACCTAACACGTACTATGCACGCGGATGACACCACCATTTTCAAAGATTCCCATATTGGGCGTTTACTAAGAAACAACAACAGCTGTGTTTTCAAAAACAGGCGGCGAAGAATCACAAAAACCAGAAAACAATCCGAGTCAAAGCAAATAGGCAGGGCTAACACTAACTAACTAAGGCTAACACAGAACACGCTACAGGCCAACAACAATCAGCAAACTTGAAGAGAGAGAGAGCAACTTATATACTAAACAGGGAAACCACATGACAAAAAAAAACAAACCAATGAAAGCAGACACAAGTAACCAAGGAACCAATCAGGACATGACACATGCAACTGAGGAACCAATCAGAATATAGCACACAGACAAGGGTCGACACACAGTCGTAACATAGCCCCCCCTTAAGGAGCGGCTTCCAGACGCTCCAAAACAAACAGTCCAGGCGAGTGGTGGAGCAGAGCGAGGGACCACCATAACAGAGCTGACGAGACCGAGGATTCTCGCGGCGGAGCAGACGGAGCAGGAGCCCTCCAGGGCAGAGCGGACAGAGCAAGAGCCCTCCACGGCGGAGCCGACGCCCTCCAGGGCGGAGCGGGTGGCGCAGGAGCCCTCCAGGGAGAGTTTGTTGGCTGCCTTCATGGCCGTGACAGGACGGGCAGAGAGTTTGTTGGCGGCCACCTCGGCCATGACTAGACGGGCAGAGATTCCAAAGGGAAACGCCGCCCCTTTTGGAGGTTCTACAGCTGGCGCTGCCACCTCCAGGGGCACTGGCGCAGACTCTCGGTCAGATGGGGCCTCAGAAGCAGACTTGAGGACAGACAAGACCTCTAGAGCAGACTTGTGATCAGACGAGACCTCTGGAGCAGACTTGTGCACAGACGAGACCTCTGGAGCAGACTTTGTGACGGTCGAGACCTCTGGAGTGTAGTGTGCGGCCCACACACACAGAATGGTGATCGCCATCACACTGGTAGACATGATGTAACGAGGCTCTGGGAGGTGAGACGAGACGTGACTAGGCTCTGGACAGACAGACGAAACGTGACGGGGCTCTGGGAGGTCAGGCGAGATGTGACTAGGCTCTGGACAGACAGATGAAACGTGGCGAGACTCTGGGAGGTCAGCTTTGGCTTTGCTTGACTCAGGAACAACAGCTGTAACTTGACTTGACTTGGGTAACACAGCTTTAGCTTTGCTTGACTCAGGAACAAAAGCTGTAACTTGACTTGACTCAGAAAACACAGCTTTAGCTTTACATGGCTCAGGTGTGGCAGCTGAGACATGACGGAGCACCGTTTTCGCCGCCATTACGTGAGCGCGTTCCGATGCGGCCGCCATTTTGAGTACGGGCGGCGCGGTTGCCGCCATTACGAGCGCGCGCTCTGGTGTGGCCGCCATTCCACGAGCGGAATTCAACACCGGAGTAGCAATCATAATCGCCGAATGACCCGAGGTTTGCGGCTGACTTAATGTCGCGGCCGCCATTACTGCGTTGTCAGGTGCCTCCTCTGTAACACCCACAGCGAATGACAAGCTAGTGAGCAGAAGAGCAAAGTCCAAAAATTCACTTAACAAACCTCGAGGGCTACTACGTATAAGGACTGAGCGTAATGGTTCATTGAGTCCATGGCAAAATAAGTCTATCAGTACACAGTCCGGGAGATCAGAGTAATTGATAATGTTAAAAAAATCTTGAATGTGGTCCTCAAGTGACCGATTACCTTGAGACTGACGGGCAAAGCTGATGACTGGGTCCATGTTTGAGCTGGGCTGTAGAATAAAGCTGCTGGATCCGGGTGTGGCTGATTGTTCTGTAACGTTTGGAGTAAAGGCGACTGTGATGTGGATCCAAGTGCAGAACTTTATTAAAAGCGTAGTCAAAACAGGCAGGGCCAACAACAGCAAACAGAAACATCCAAGGTAATCAAAAGGGTAATCCGAAGGACAAGCTGAGGTCAGGGCAGGTCGCGAAGAATCACAAAAACCAGAAAACAATCCAAGTCAAAGCAAATAGGCAGGGCAAGAAAACTAGGAACAAAGGAAAACTAAGGCTAACACAGAACACGCTACAGGCTAACAACAATCAGCAAACTTGAAGAGAGAGAGAGCAACTTATATACTAAACAGGGAAACCACATGACAAAACAAACCAATGAAAGCAGACACAAGGAACCAATCAGGACATGACACATACAACTGAGGAACCAATCAGAATATAGCACGCAGACAAGGGTGACACATGACCAGACAACATGAGAGGCAACATAGTCATAACAATACTACTACTACAACAATTATTACAATTTTGTTTAAAAGCGTAATCATCAATTTTAATAGTAAACCCATTTATTTGTCAAAAATAAAGAGTAACTCTCAATTGATTATAAGATAAATGAAATTGTTTTATGCCTTCATTTGCACTGTACTCTAAACTAAAACTATCTGAAATTTCTAGTGTCACATAGGCACAAAATGATGACAAAATGTATAAATTTCAATAGGCTACTGAACTAAGTGGCTATTATGGTTATAGTTTTATGAAAATAGTAACAATTAAATTATTTACACTTATTATATACAGTGTTTTTTTTTTAAGTTAATCCACTGATGTGCATTAGATGAACTGAATAGTCAACTCTACTATTTTAGGTTATGTTTTAGTCATCAGAAAAGAATTAATGAGGAATTACGAGAGGTAACGGTGTTACACATACATTTCTAACATGTAAATTATTGAAGCCAAATACTTACATTTTCCCAAGCTGTTTAGCTGTAGTGCAGTATTCATAGGTTTAATCAAGAAGCATACAGTCAGCAGGGATGCAGTGGCTCCACTTTTAATTTTCTCTTTATATTACCCTTAGTGTAGATGGATGCACAGAGGTAGACAAGAGAAAGAAGTGCAGTGTGGGAGTTCTACGCTCAATTAACACCAAGGAAGGCAGTTTTCGTCAGAGCCCTTGTTATTCTTAATTTTGACATTAATCTGAATTTTTACACTAGACATATATATCGCTTCAAAATATTGGTTATTGGTCTACTTGATCTGTAATCATCGGTATCGGCATCGGCCCTGAAAAACACATATAGGTCGACCCATATGCTATATTCATTTTAGTATCAATAATATGAAGGGAATGTGAGTTTGAATTCTTTGTTAGAATAATACTTTACAGTAAAGCAACCATTGTTAAAATCCTATAGGTAAGATGACCAAAGCTAAACAGTATCACAGCACTTATTAATCAAGGTCAATAATTATTTATAAATGATAAATGAACTAATACATGTTTAGTATGTTGTCATTACTTACTAAATTGTTTTCAATTCACTTATCTTTTGAGGCTGGTTATTTGTCACCTATGGTATTGATTTAGTATCGATACCGAGGTATTAGATTCTGGTGTCGTACTGAAACCAAAATTATGGTATCGAGCCATCCCTGATGTGCAGTGATGAACCATGTAAAATATACCAGGAAAAGTAAACCAGAATGTTTGTTGAACTCAGCAGTGATAAGAGAGCAGGATCCAAATGGAGATTTGTTAATGTTATAATAATAACATAAGTACACAAAACCAGGAACCAGGAAACAAGGAAACAAAACTGAGTGAACTAAAGAAAACCAAAATGTACAAGACTTGAACAAAAACTAGTGATGTGGAGACAACTCTAAATAGCCCTGTAGAGTTGGGGTTGACTTTGGCACAATAATTAACTTAATCTGTCAGAAATCGTTCACTTGTTCACTCATTTTTGTGTACCCTATATAGTGTATGGCGGTTTACTGCAGTATATCAGGAAAGAGTGAACAAAATGACTTGTCACACAATATAATCCTATTTTATAAAATTTTAGTTTATTCAAAAAAAGTAACTTTAGTAACACAACTTTTTAGTAACACGGTAACTTTACATTGTAATTGTACATACCTTTGTGGTTTCATTTATGGTACATTAATGCAGTAAATATTAATTTAATTTGCCATGGTTACCTTAATTTGTGTTCATAATAATTAAACTAATTATAATTTTAAAAAGCCAATATGAATAAACAGGGTAATAAGTGTACAGTATTGTATGCATATAGCATTATTTTTAGTATAGAACTCTCCTGTCCAAGCAGTTTTTGGAGTATAATGGTGCTTCAAATCATTTCTTATTAAGTTGTATGTACAAAATATGATAACACAGTACAATTACAGCAGAATACACTATCAATAACTATTCAATTTACAGCACCTTCATAAATTTAATAAAAACACACCTTTTAAAAAAAAATACCTAATGCACATTTTTATTTATTATTTCATAGAGGTAGAGAACAGCAACTACAAAACAACTGATAGGCTAATTATCACTTCAATATAATGTCATCTCCAAATGTAACTAATTTGGGCATTCACGTCAACAATGTCTACACCAAGGTTGACCAATGATGTCAATGCTGTCTATGCTGACGTTTCACAGTGACCACTGCAAAAAGAACCAATTTGTACTTTGTGTCAGAAGTAACAAAAGTAAGTGGAATTTGTCATAGCACTTGGTGGAAAATTTGCAGTTGGAATCATTAACTATTGCCCACAGTACTATACTTGTATAGTCCACTGAATGAGTGAATGAAAATGAGTGAGCACATTTTGGACACCATCTTCTGGTGAGATGAGGTAATTCATTTGAAGCTACACAGTACATGGAATATGCATCAGTTGTACACTAATTATTAAAATGCATTAGAGGTTGGTGATATGGCAAATATATCATTATCATGCTTTTTTTTTCAGAAAAACCACGATTCATGATCGTGAAAAAGGTCAGAATTGTAAGATAAAATAGTTTAATGTCAAATGTTATAGGTTTAAATAGTATTTCATACTGTAACTACAGTATAGGGCTAATATAATATGTTCCCTATGAACTGCATATGTGCCTATTATGTAATGTATTATGCATTATGTATGACCAATTGTTTAAATCAGATTTATGCTTTAAAAAAAGAGTAATCATAGCAGGTTTCATCCATTAGCCTGTCCTTTTAAACATCTGCATAAAGCTTCAAATAGCATTTTTGACAAGAGTATTTGTCATCAGCATTCTGATTCTGATATCCAAAGGCACAACAATACCAGTTTTACTCCACTTGTTACCATTGTTTTTTTCTGCCACCACAATGCGTGCGCATCTGCAAGTGACGTAACTGTGACATCTACTCCAAATTGGTCTATAACGTCACCAAGGCTCGCCCAATCGGCCTGATGGGTGTGCTACAGCAATTAAAAGCATGCAATTGCTTATAATTGCTCAACCATTAGTCATAGGTTCAAGTGTCTTATGTTGTTGTAGTCTTTGGGTCACACTGAACAAAACTAACTTTTTGGGTACTTTGTATTTTTTTGAAAAGCCTACTTTTTGTGAACTAGTCCTTGGTTTTTCACCAAATCAGAACCAAACCATTGCAGGAACATTCTGTGTAGAGTGAATATCAATAATTATCAAAAAAACATGTAGAACTTTCGAAAATGTTTGAAAGGGACAGGGCAGCTTTTACTAAAATGGCTATAACTTTTGAATAGAATGAGATATCTTTGCCAAACCAAAAACACGTATGTAAGAGCTGAATCTGAGGTCACATAAAAAAAGTCACGGAGCTTGGCCACTAGATGGCGTATGACTCACAGCCCTAAATTCTGTGAGAATTTTTAATGAAATCGGCTACTGGGGGACGATATCTCATTTTTCAAGGGCGTAAACGATTGTATATTGCATGGTTTTTTCACACATGCACACAATATCAATATAATACGATAGACCTTCTCATTCCGAACAACTTTGTCTCTAGAACCACTGCTGTCAATCAAACCGTTTGTTAAACAAATTAGAAGATGTAAAAAACCTACTTTTGCAAACAGTACAACTTTCTGGACTCTCTAGGTCAATACTTATCAAAAAATGTTGAAATGTACACTTTGGTAAGCTATAGGCGGCTTGTTCAAATATACCCAAAAACCTATAACGCCTAAAAGAAAGTTCAAAACTTTCTGAAACCTGGTGAGCCCATGCCACAGGTGATTTTTAACAAGCATGCAAAGTGTTAGGGAGATCGGCGCTATAACAGTCTTATAACAGTATTTTTTTCCTACTATCAAACTCAGTGGGGACGAGCACCTGTTTGGTTACTCACATTCTTTAAAATATATACTTCTGTGTTCAGCACAAGACAGAAATTAATACAGGTTTGGGACGACATGAGAGTGAGTAAATAATGTCAGCATTTTAATTTTTGGATGAATTATCCCTTTAATGACAAGCTGCATCATGTTTAGTACTATTAGTTTGCTGTCACTTTAAAACCTGCACACATCTAATACATATGCATAAATTTTTCTGGATGCAAAAGAAAGTTAGTCTAGTAATCAGGCGCTGTTTGAAAAGCTTTTTAGTGTACGCACACCTCCGATGTATACGCTCAGAAAAAGCACATGTCAGAACAGCACACAAATTAAATGTTTAACTGGCAAGGCTTTAAAGCACATGCGTATAATGTACTTTTGTGATTGCAAAGTGCAGCGTCCCATGAGTAAACATCTGATGTGAATGTATGTTGCGTTGTACAGTATATAGAGACGGAAGTGGACAATCAAAAATCATGATATCTCACACCCCTAAGGTGCACTGTGGGATTTCACTCGATAATGTTTAAAATGGTTTTGGCTACACATCTACAAATGGTTGCCATCTCACGTAGTGCACTATATAAGAGAATGGGGGCAGTTTTATGGTTGTGCAATTCATGAGGACCTAATGAAAGAAGACAATAACACAAGGCAACTACAAACTAAAAGTCAACATAACAAGAGCAGGACATACATAACAAACAGGGTTGATGTTGATTTCATGTTGACTTTAATTACCACCCACACTGAAGTAGCTCTCAAACCTGCATTCATTTTGACAGGCAAATTGCAATGACCTTTTGTGTACTGAGCACATCCCGTATTAAGCTTCAATGGCATTAAAGCAAATAAATATATAAATGTGTGACTCTCACAGGCAGTGCTGTGCGCTGAAGTGGTGATATATGCGAGCTGTGATTGATTTTTTTGGACACCTCGTGGGAGTGGGGAAGCTTCCAGAGGTCTCGCATCAGGTGCATTAGTGTAATTGGCTTTGAGGGTAAGAGAGTTCATCTTCCTCCACCATAAAACACATTCCCCTCACTGTGATGATCACAAATACACATACACATCATTCAATCTGGTATGTACAGACAGTTGCCAAATATCCAGCACCAGACGCAATGTCAAATCTAAGGAAAATACATTTACTGTTATTAATACACCTAAACCACAATACAAAACACCTCAAATCACAAAATTATTGAGGAAAGATGCATTGTTACCTTATCTGTTTTCTAAACACATATTATTTTTTTGATCTCACAATGTTAAAGGAGTCCACTTCCAAAACAAAGATTCACATATAATGTAGTCACCCCCTTGTCATCCAAGATGTTCATGTCTTTCTTTCTTCAGTTGTAAAGAAATTATGTTTTTTGAGGAAAATATTTCAGGATTTTTTTCCATATAATGGACTGATATGGTGCCCCAAGTTTGAACTTCCAAAATGCAGTTTAAATGTGGCTTCAAACAATCCCAAATGCAGTTGTAAACAATCCAGCCGAGGAAGAAGGGTCTTATCTAGCAAAACGATCGGTTATTTACATTAAAAAAATACAATTTAAATACTTTTTAATCTCAAACGCTCTTCTTGTCTCACTCTCCCTGAACTCTGTGTATTCTGGCGCAAGACAGTTAGGGTATGTCGAAAAACTCCAATCATATTTTTCTCCCTCAACTTCAAAAATCATTTCAAAATCATCCTACATCGCTGCAGAAGTACCAACACAGTCTTTGCAAAGTGAACATGCAAAGAAGATCAAACACCTTTAACAAAAAAGGTAAAACAGTGATATAGGACAATTTTGAAGTTGAGGAAGAACATGAGATGGGAGTTTTTCGACATACCCTAACTGTCATGAACCGGGAAACAACAGAGTTCAGGCAGAGTAAGACAAGGTGAGCATTTGACATTAAAAAGTATATAAATTGTATTTAAACTATATTTTGGAAGTTCAAAATCTGGGCACCATAGCAGTCCATTATATGGAGAAAAATGCTGAAATGTTTTCCTCAAAAAACGTAATTTCTTTATGACTGAAGACAGAAAGACATGAACATCTTGGATGACAAGGGGGTGAGTACATTATATGTGAATCTTTGTTTTGGAAGTGGACTTCTCCTTTAAATCAAAGTGTCATAACTGAATCTTCCAGTAAAAACATTAGACTTCTCTCTGGTGATGTATGCAGAACACCTTCATTTCAAAATCCAATCAACAACCAGTGCGTTGAAACCAAGTACCAAGCACAACTACTTTGTTTCATCATGACTTTAAGTGATCAGACAGGTGAATAAATCCAAAAGACTTACACTGAAAGAGGGACCAGAGCCATGTCTAGAGACCAGCAAATCATAGAGAGACAAGGGTGGACTCCTTTCATGCCAAGACAGCTATAATCAAACTAAAAACCCAGAGACGAATTCCCTGAAACTACAGTTGCAACTATGAACGCGAGTTCCATCATTTGCAACAGTTCAACAATTTAGTGTTTTCAGAAAGTTGCAAAAGCTACTTGTGGTTATAAGTGTAGTTTCTTTGGACTTGAATAGATCATGCTCTTGAGCAAAATAAGCAAGCTAACATGCATTACAATCTATATATTTCATTTCATATACAGTTGTGGTCAAAAGCTTACATACACTTTGAAGAATCTGCAAAATGTTCATCATTTTACCAAAATAGGAGGGATCATAAAAACTGCATGTTATTTTTTATTTAGTACTGACCTGAATAATATATTTCACATAAAAGATGTTTACATATAGTCCACAAGAGAAAATAATAGAATAAATTATAAAAATGACCCAGATCAAAAGTTTACATATGCTTGATTCTTAATACTGTGTTGTTAACTGAACGATCCACAGCGGGGGCAGGGGGTTCTTTGTTTTGTTTTGTTTTTCTTTTAGTGATAGTTGTTCGTGAGTCACTTGTTTGTCCTGAACAGTTATACTGCCCGCTGCTCTTCAGAACAATCCTTCAGGTTTTTCTTTGGTTTTTCAGCATTTTTGTGTATTGAACCCTTTCCAACAATGACTGTATGATTTTGAGATCCAGATTTTTGAGGGACTAATATGCAACTATTACAAAAGGTTGAAACGCTCACTGATGCTTCAGAAGGAAACACAATGCATTAAGAGCCAGAGAGTGAAAACTGGGGGTGAATTTGATGATAAGGATTAATTTTACTTATTTTGAAGTATCTTCTGTAGCTTCTGAATATTAAATGAAAAAAAATATGATATTTAGGAAAAATAAGAATAATGTACACATCTTCATTCTGTTCAAAAGTTTACACCCCTGGCTCTTCATGCGTTGTTTTTCCTTCTGAAGCATCAGTGAGTGTTCGATCCTTCTGTAATTGTTGCATATGAGTCCCTCAGTTGTCCTCAGTGTGAGAAGATGGATCTCAAAATCATACAGTCATTGTTGGAAAGGGTTCAAATACACAAAATTGCTGAAAAACCAAAGAATTTGTGGGATTCTGAAGGATTTTTCTGAGGAACAACGGGCAGTTTAACTGTTCAGGACAAACAAGGGACTCGTAAACAACTATTACTAAACAAAAAAACAGCTGTGGACCATTCAGGTAACAACATAGTATTAAGAATCAAGCGTATGTGAACTTTTGAATAGGGTCATTTTTACAAATGCAACTATTATTTTTTCTTGTGGACTATATGTAAACGTCTTTTATGTGAAATATTTTATTAAGGTCAGTACTAAATAAACAATAACATGCATTTTGTATGATCCTTTTTATTTTGGTAAAATAATTACATTTTGCACATTCTGCAAGGTGTAGGTAAACACTTAACCTCAACTGTACTGTATATACAAAATTCATTTTACGCCTCTTTTGTTTGTCAAGAGAGTGAAAGGGCTGTTTATGAAGATTGCGCATGTGTGAATGTGCTCTGCAAGAGGAAATCGATGATTGAATCAAACATTTGTAAACAAAGCAAATGGAGAACAAATATAGCAAAGTAGTTACCAGACAATATGTTTGTTATTTACAGCAATAACCTGACTTTAATTTGATTTTAAATGATTAATCTATTGCTCCACCTGCATAACGACATTCTATAACGTTGAATCAGCATTGGTTTGAAAACAGATGCGCAACAAAGTAACAGTTCTGAGTAGTTCTCCAAAAATATATATTAAGGCACATAAGCAGCAAGCTACCTTGTTGTACGGAAAATGCACCCCTGAACAACTACTCTAACAACGACCTAACATTGTCAACTTCCAGCACATTGCAAACATCGCTTAACTACCGGTTTTCCTGTCAGTAACAGTCGTGTCTTAGTCACACACAGGTGTAAGTTTGGAAATAAGTATCAGTTACTTATAATATCGAATTCCTGTAATTTCTCACTAGAAAAAAAAAAAACACTTATATATATTTTTATTAAACTCATGTTTAAAACAACAAATGTGTGTGCATATTTGTTTGTATACTGTACGTCTTTAAACATTTGTGCTGGTAAAAATGTCAGTCATCTTATCCAACCATTTTTTTTGTTATTAATTAATTCTACACCCCAGGCTTCTACATTTTTGCACTACAATCTCAAGACAACAAAAAATCACAAGCTGTGTAGGCGCTCACCATTGTGACCGTATGGTGGGCAGATACTGGCTTGTTCTCCACATGGTCAATGTTTTGCAGGAAGTTGACATCTGATTGCCTCTGTGGAGTTCTCTGAAAATGGGATTCTAGAAACACTGCAGGCATCAGCTTAGCCACCCGTCCACGGGACTGGGTCTGAAGCAATTCCCCATTAAATCCTAAAGGCTTTTCCTGACTGAGAACACCCATGTGCTGGAACATGGGGCCAGTCATTCCATTAGCTAAACGTCGACGCGGAATCTGATAAACTTCATCGTCCACAGAGATGCCCCCTGAAACAGACAAACAAAGAAAAAAAAAAGTCTTTTCTTTCTTTTTTTCAGATTATTAAAATGTTCCTCAGTAAGAAAAAAATCATTTTATGAACTGTTCACTGAAAGGTTATTTAGGGGAAACCTAAATGGTTAGTCTATGGGATTTTTGTGAAAACCCCTGTTTTAGAATCTTTATTTTTAAGAGTGTTGATGGACCCACAGATGACTGTAAATGTGGCTTGAGGCTTATGGAATAAGTTGGTTAACTCCAAAATGTAGTCTGTCATGATTTTTTCATCATCTCTCTCCAAACTAGCTTGCCCTTCTTTTTTAATTTGTAAATTAAACATTGCTTATTAGAGTACGCTATACAAATTTTTACTTCATAATTTCACATTTAATTCATTGTGTTACTTGCTGTTTCTTTGCAATTGTTTGTGAAATATACTACCAATTTCTGAGTGTTTTTTTCTGCACTCAAGTCAGTCTAAATAAATAATTTCTGCAAATGATCAATATGGTTATGTTAATTAAGTGCTAGATAAGTGAAGTAAGCTTAAGCCTATTATAACAAGCATAACCATAATTATTGAGTCTAACCACATGCAATATCAATTACAGTAATACTGTATGAGCATACACAGGCACAAAACAACCTAATAATGAACATATACTTTAAAAATTAACGTGTGCATAGCTTTCTACTGTACCTGATATAAGCTTCAGAAATTATTGAGATTGAGTGCATTATTATTCATTTTAGCACTGACTGACAAGATGATGATTAAATAAACATTTTCCTGTCGAATAAAGGTTCGTACATTTCACTTTGTTTTATGACTTGCATTGTTTATTTTAATTATATAAACTGGTTATATGTACCCCCTTCAGATGATCCCATTGCCCATATTATTAAACGCACAGCATGCATTTGTCAAATAAACGCCCAGCTCACTCATTACAATAGCGAATGAGAAAATTAATATAGCAGAAATTAAAACAAACAGCCGAAATCGACGTTGTTTTTAGCCTCACCTGTGACGTGCAATCCCATCAATGAAGAAATAACGACTAATGCCGTGTTGACGAACATGATTCTTCTTCTTGTACTACAAATACATTATGGCTTTATGAAGATCAGTCGAGGCTGCAGTGTCTCTGAGGTAAAGACACTGAAACGATGGCTGTTTAATGCAATAATTCTGCATCTGCTGTAGAACACACACCCCGATGTGTCTCTCTAGCGCTGAGGGGATCCATTTAGCGAATCGATTCAGTTGGTTGATTCATTTCAATGAACCAATTCAGACGCCGATCCAAATATATGTTATGTTCGTTCCATATCAGTACATTAATAGAGCATCTTTCAAAACTACTGTGTATTTTTGTCAAATACTACAATAGTGAAATGAGAACGAGGCATTGTGTTTTATAACTAGTCCCATTGTTCATTCCAGCTTTGTTCTATATTTAGTTCTGTAGGTTGTGTTACTGTAAATACTATGTTGTTTAGTATTCAAACATCCAGCCACTTCACAAACAAAGTTCTTGTAGTCCAGTGATTCACACTGGACGTTCTTGTGATTCTGTTTGAATGAATCTTAAGAACCGATTAAAAAACCGATTTGTTCATGAATCACTAGTTCTCAGAAGAGAAAATGAGTAGGAGGTGAAAAACATAAGCTGAAAAATTAATAAGCTTTATTTGCCAATATGAGCACACATACAGTGCTTTTATAGGTAGCACTGAGACAATAAAATACCATAAAAATCCCTCAATAAATGAACAGATCTGCACATTAAATAATTTATTATTTTGACCATTAGCAGTATTAGTCACATTATTATATATTATTTCATCCACTGGATAATCAAAAATCTTGTGCTTTTTTTAAATATTATTATTTCAGCCACAATTCATAGACATCTAGGCTGTCTAAATTTAACAAGAACCAAGAAGACCTGGCAACTTTTAGACAAGGTTTAGTTGTTTAGAGTCTAGACAAGCTTATGATAGGCCTATGTTTATTGCCTGTGTTGTCCACATTTCTGCTCCATAATGCTGCAATATAATCAATGGAGTGACATTTTTATATGACAATACTGTATTTATGCATATAGCATTATATAGTACATAACAGTTATGTTAATATTAGCTAGATTGGCCAATTCCAGTTCTTACAAAGCATGAGTTTATTCATTGTGGAGGGTGGATGCTTTTTGTTCAGTTACGTCAAAAGACTTGATTTTATCAGATGCCTAATCCCAAGGCACCAAAACCTTAAAAGCGGTGTAGATATTAAAGCAGTCTTGCTAGAAATGTCACCCTTTGATTTGTCAGCATCACTTGGTTCTTTGTGTGAAAACCTTTCATAGGTCAGATTTGATCAAGGAAAGACCAAACGACAAAGTCACATGGGCTCTTCATTCAGAACCAAGCATTCCTGCTCTGTAAGATGTGTTGGGCTTTGATATAGCACGAATCAGACAACTATAGACAGACAGGCAGACAGACAGTAAGATATATAGATTTTTTTCAGTTTCCCTATGAATCTCCTCAAGCATTCTTGATCCTCAAGCACGTCTCACCGGCCTCACCGCCATCTTCAAAACCTCATAAACACTCAAGATGAGAGGCATCACAAATCCTCCAATTTTTACTCATGCACTATTAAGAGGATATATAGGATGTTATTTATTCCGTTCCTAAACAAATTTAGATCTGCCAGTCTCACTGCTGCGTCGTCTTGTGGCAAACATGCAGCTCTCTGCTGTTGCCATGGTAATCTGATGTCTGACATTCACCATGCAGCAACAAGCATCCCTGCCAAAATGCATCGCCCAAAATAGATCTGATGTATTTTATGTGATTAGTCTGCACTCCTGCAGCTGAAACCATCGTGGATTTGAAATGGTTTGAAAGCCTTTTGACTGTTCTTCATTTTTGGACAGTGATCGATATTTTACACACGACTAATTTAACATGAATTTTATTTTTTATATACTTGTATATATCTTTTGTTAGTTCGATTTAAAAAGTAACAGACAAAAGACTTACATAAAAGTCATATTTTAGTAGATTAGCCTATTAAAGTTTATTAATATTTTTAAATAATTAATATATGAAGAGTTCAGATGCAAAACCAGCTAAAAGCCATCTTGGTCAAAAATGAGATGTCCATCAAATACTTTTTCTTCAAACTCGCTAAAATACCAGCCTCAGCCCAGTCAGAAGTACCAGTACTTACATAGAAACCTATACATCTGAGCCTGATAAAAATGCATTTTTAAAAGACGTGAAATGGATTTAGCTGGTTTTGCATCTGAACTCTTCATATATATATATATATATATATATATATTTGCTAGGTTACCGTACTATATAATCAGTTATTATATTCCTATTCCTGAAAGTCTTTCATTTTTTAAATATATATATATATATATATATATATATTTTTTTTTTTAACTAATTAATAAAATACTTATTATACCTAAATACCTTATTCATATTTTACGTGGAATATGTCAGTTTAGCGCTGGTGTATGATATGGTATCTGCTGCTTTTAAAAGTCATATGACTTTCTAGCAACTACTGTCACTTCTGAATATATAAAAATACTCCGTTGATAGAATGGAAATAAAACGCCGAAATGGGAAGGGCTTAATGATCCGGATGTTATCTTTGATTAGTCAGGTATGTTTTATTTAAATAATAATTCCCAATTTTTGTTATCTATTCTCTTTACATTTTAATTTAAATGTCAATTTAGGTTCATAATTACTATTATTTAGTTGCAAATCATTGTCCAGGCCACGGTTGTCGCGTGATTTCTGTTATTTTTTCTCTGCGCTGATCAGGATGGACCAGTCACAGTCGGTTTTGATTACCCGTTGGCTTTTGATAAAGCATTTTTTAGAGAATGCTGACGCGGGTTTACATGTATATTTAAATTAGTTAAAGCTTTTAAACTACACATTTAATATGGTTATACATTTTAGCACTCGAATGTCTGTAGAAAGATATTAAACGTCCTGAGGAATGAACGCAGCTCAATGAAAGAATGATCTGCCTGGGCCACCGCGCGCCCCCTGCAGGAATAGAGCGTGTGTGTGTCATAGGAAACAGCCAAACTGGCCCAGTTGATCACCTGACCCCCACTCCGTAACGTCACAGAGGGGAACGCCATTAGATTGATGGCAGAGCTTCATCAGGAGTGAATCAGTGATTAATAGTGGAATCAGCGCGAAGACTTCATGCGAAGCGCGGATCGGTGGCTGTTTGTGTCTGTTGCTGTCATCTGTGGATCTCTATGGCTGCTGTGATCGGCTAGGGGCTCGAATCAGGCTTTGTTTTTGTGTCAGGCAGAGAGTTTGGGCATGGCGGCGGCTGGAGGGAAGACGTACTCGTTCAAGGTGGTGCTGCTGGGGGAGGGCTGCGTCGGCAAAACATCGCTGGTGTTGCGATACTGTGAGAACAAATTCAACGACAAACACATCACCACTCTTCAGGTGAGAGAGTCAGCTCTCGATCTGTCCATTATTAAAAGCATGATCCAGTCTTCACTCGTTTATTTGTGGTTTTATATTGTTGTAGAAATAAATACATTTTAAGCTTTTCGGTTTATTTAACGATTTATTTGTTTGTCAAACTCTTTTGCTCTCAAGTTTTTAAAACTGTTTTGTTTTCGTTATCGCAGTAGTTTATAGGCCTATATAATGGGAGATATATAGCACTATAATGGTACAATAATAAATACAATATTTAAATACTGTGTGTTGTAAATACTGTATATAAGATGTATATATTAAAATGCAACTATATATCAAATACATATCATATTTAACTTGAAATGTCAAGCAGTGGCCTGTAGTGTGACATGCTATATGCTATGCTTTCGTTTTTAATTTGACGAATTGTTCATTGTGCAATTTTTCATGTTACTACATGGAATTATTGTACTTAAAATCATTGTAAACATTTACCTTTAACCGCAAAGCATGATGTAGGCCCTTACTTAAATAACTTAAGTAGTTATTCATTAACTACTATATATATATTCAGGTAGAGGACGCTTTTTGTTCTTTTCTGTTATTTTCTCTTTTTTATAAGAACCAAAACTTTTAATTTGTGATGTGTACACAAAGTATTGTTGTCAGCAGTATTTGCTTATGATGGATGAGAAGTAACAGAACGAAGGTCAGAAAATGTCGTACTTTTTATTTGGATTTTACATCATTACAAAATACATCCAAGTTTTTTTGTATACTAGTTAACTTTAATTACTAAACTTATGGGTTATCTATTCCAACATTTTGTCTCATTGCCAAAACAATAAAAAACAAAAAAAAAAAAATCCATATCACACATCATTGTCAAAACATGCTTGGATTATCATAGCCATGACATCTTTATCACAGGACATGTGATAAATCACATACAGTACACCACTGTTTAAAAGTTTGGGGTTGCTCAGCAAAGCTGACTTTCTTTGATTAAAAAAATGCAGAATGCACAATAATTATGTAAAATAACATTAAGATTTATAATGACTGTTTTCTATACTAATATATTTTGAATTAAATTTGTTCCTGTGATAGGAAACCCAAGTTTTCAGGAGCATTACTCCAGTCTTGACTTGAGTGTCACGTGATTCTTCAGATAACGTTCTGATATGCCTTTTTTATGCTCAAGAAACATTGATAAAGTGTTATCTGTTATCGAGACAAAGGGTGTGCATTATTTATTTTACATAGCTTTAAATATATATTTACAGGGTTAGTTCACCTGTTTATAGTTTACTCACCCTCATATGGTAACCAGCATTCTTCAAAACATCGTCTTTTGTATTCAACAGAAGAAAGAAAGTTATACAGGTTTAGTAACCACATTAGGGTAAATGAATTCTGATAGAATTTTCACCTTTGAGTGAAAACTCCTTTTGAATAAGCAGTATGATTTAAGAAATAGAGCTGTTTTAAATTAGTTTTTTTGTTTGTTTGTTTTGAAATGTCTGTAGTATAAAAAACAAACTTTAAATATAATGGAAGTCCATCAATGTTTTCATCAGTCTGGTTGAGTGTGGTATGAGGATAGACTCATAATAGTTTATCCATGTTACTGTGTAACAGATTGTAAAACATGCAGAAAAGGCTGCTATGGCCTTGACGTAACACTAAGAAACATTTAAGTTATATGTTAGCAATAAATGTTTCCAAGGCATATAATATGTAATGAATGGCAAAATTTCCAAAACGAATAAGTACATCATTACGTTGTTTGTAAGTAGCTTAATATTACGCATGCTTATAAATGTTATTGAACATTATAGTAAAGTATCTGCACTGCTGTGTTTAAATGTCTTTAGAAAACTGTAGCAGTAATTGGTGCATCAAATGAGATTTCAGAAGTGTGAAATGTAAACGACTTAAACCTTTTGAGTAAGCATCAATTTATGCCTTTGTTTGCAGGCATCGTTTCTCACAAAGAAGCTCAACATCACAGGAAAGAGAGTAAATCTGGCTATATGGGTGAGTCACACATATTCCACAGTATGATTGTAGCATTTGTGTAGAGGTTAATCTTCAATAAAAGCTTTAGCAAAGTTTGTGTTTTGCATAGATGTTACTGATCTCTGAGAATTAACAGCAGGTGCTTAATGGTTGGATGCTTTCTTACAGCAGCATAAAATCTGGTGCCGTTCACATCCTATTTCACATATTTAATGAGAAAGTACAACTGGACTTGTGTTTCCCAATATATTATTTCAAGTGCATTGTTAAAAGTAGCTGTTACCAGAAAATGAAGCCCCGTGATTGGAGGGGATGTCAGCTGTATTAAAAAAGTTTTTTTGACTTTGAATTGTTTATTGACTTCAAGAGTCAAACACGAGAAAGTGTCAGAATTGTGCCTTACTTCAAAGTTCCTGACAGGAATTTATTCAGTCAGTTGTCTGCAGAATGCGAGATACTTCTACAGTTGTTGCAAAAATTGTTTAAACGCATAATTCAGTAATAAAACGCTTCTGAGTAGCTAATTGGTTCTTCCAAGCTGCCAATGCAGCCAATCAGTCTCTCTCTCCTATCTGTGAAATCTTATTTATTTTCATCCCTAGCCTCTATGTTAAGAGCTAATCAGACTAACTAGCAGTTAGTCAAGAAGTATTAAGTCTTATTTTTTAGATTGAAGTTAGACCAATCTACATTTGTATGTAACTGATTTAAACAAGTTATAACCAGTCTTAAACAAAAACATAGATGACAAACCTGTAAGACTAGTCTACGTTTTTTTTTTTTTATGCAACCGGGCACGGCTCAGTCCTTTTTAGTCCTTCTCCATCCCAGTATCACTTCTCTAGGTCTGCTATAAAGGATTTCTCCCTATTTTACCTAGCAGTCACATATATTTTAATCCCTGTATTTTCTCAGTATGTTTTAGCTTTTTTAATGCTAGAAGCCGCATTGCATATCACATCCTCCAACACCAATCCTACCTACACTTGATTCTTTTGAAAAAAAGTTAAATCTGTTTCAAGAGTTGTCATGATTGAAGAAAATTGCTGCTAATTTTTAGTTAAGGGGAGAAGAGTATTTTCTCAGTCAAAGTTTTTGTTACCTGATGTGTTACAGTTGCCGTTCCTTTATATATTACATGTGTGTTTACGTTTATCACAGGACACTGCTGGTCAGGAACGTTTTCATGCCCTTGGACCCATCTACTACAGAGATTCCAATGGTGCACTATTGGTGTACGACGTCACAGATGAGGACTCGTTTCAGAAGGTGAATGTTTTCTCACTTACGTATACTTTAAAAGGGTAAAATCAGCTGATAAATGTATTGAATCAGTTTTGAAGTTGTCTATTGTGCTCCAAGACACAGTATTATTTGTCTCAAAAATAGTATTGTGGCTTGTAGATAAATGCGGTAAAAACGACAGACTAACTTTTGTTTTCTTCACAGGTGAAGAATTGGGTAAAAGAATTAAGGAAAATGTTGGGGAATGAGATCTGTTTATGTATAGTAGGTGAGTAACATTGATGTTTTGTAGTCTAGCAGTCTGAAGTTGAATTCTACAGATGTCTTTTTCGTTTTTTGCACTGGTGGGAAATCTGTCAAATAGATGTAAACATGCTACAGCAGGGTTATGGAAAATGGGATAGAATTTTAAAATTGTAATTACCTGGGGAACTCACAGAAAATTATTAAATCATGGGAATAGCTCATTTTTCCATATTTGTGCATCCTTAAAATATTTCTTCACTTATAACAAATTTGCACAAGCTCAAAAAGATTTAGTAGAAATTGTTAAAGGACTGGAAAAAGTGGCTTAAGCTGAGTAATGATTTTCTTATTAAAGCTGCTATACAGCACATTTTTGGATTTCTCTTATATTTGATTAAGTTTGCATCATTGATTCTGTTAATTTTTGTTTATTACTCTGAAGCTGCTTTGAAACAATCTGTATATATCTGTAAATACAGTTAACTTGACTTCATTTCCATTAAACTATAGTGGTGTAATATTTATGGGTATGATATTTTTCTAGGCAATAAAATTGACCTGGAAAAGGAGCGACATGTTTCAGTGGAGGAAGCAGAGGGGTATGTACTTCTCGCATGTTTGCTGTGTTTCTACATAATTTTTTAATATGCATTGTGGATAACAGACCATATGAAGGAAACCTTGTCTTTCTTTTTAATGTGTGGTTTTGTACATGCAAATTGACACCTTTTTAAAACTGTTCTATAGCTCTATTTGGTTTTATCTTTCTTAAAATATAAACATTCTTAAATTTGGCTCAACAACCTCATTATTATCGGCAAAAATTCTTGGATCATGTATCAGTAGCAGCAATAATTGGAGATCAATGTCATGGCATGCAAATCCCAGAACATATTTCTATCTTTACAGCTAAAGCTTGTGCTGGAAAATGTAGAAAATGGACAAAAACGAAAATCTTAATCTTCAGGTTATATTGGCTTGTCTGGTAAAGAGAAAGCAGACGTTGAAAAGGAGGCTCTCAACTTAAATATGTAATAATGTAAAACCTCTGATCTTAGAACATTTATAAAATCTTAAATTGATAACATGTAGCAGCTGGAATGGGATGAATGCCGTAGATATGAATAAATTCTAGTATTAGAAGAATGTTTTTTTAATAATTTCAGATTTGGGTATGATCAAGTTGTTTTAACTAGGTGCCGTTTAAGGCATACCAAACTCACACATAGTTATTCATTAAAAAGTGAACCACCTTCATAATGCCTTCCTTGTCAAACTACAATGACTTTATTATCGTTATTAATAAACATAATTAGACAACGATTTTATTCAGAGATGTGTTTAACTGATATATTTAAAAAGCATCACCTGAATGTATTTTACATTTTTTGTGTAGTATTAATCTTAAATGTCTTACATAGCTACTTGTTAATTGTATTACTTTTGTTATTTATTCCATGTTTGGTATGAAGTTAGACTTGACTGTGTACATGGCATAAATAAATAAATAAATATGGCTCCGGTGATCAGCTATCAGTAGTGTTGGTTAATCAGTAATCAGATTTGGTTTGTAAAATACTGTATAGGTCAAAGTGAATTGAGACAGACCTATTCAGCAATGTGTCTATATAATGACTAGAATGTCTTTATGTATTTAGGTTTTATATGTAGTATAAATATAAAAACACACAGTTTAAAATATTCTTAATCTATTATGTCTTTCACATGGTATATTATACTTTTTGACTGAGGGTGTATGAAGATCACATGTACTAAAAGACTGGTCACATGTTTAAAACAATCACAAGATCAGTCCACACAAGTGGATATAAAAAAAGTCTACACACCCCTGTGAAAGTTGCAGTTTTTTTGAGGAAAAAAAGCAGCAAGTCAGATCCCCTTCCTTTTTCAACCTTTAATGTAATATTGTAATCCACAAAATGAGTAAAAAGTGATCTGTGCACACCATATTTTTTGTTCATGTGCACTCGTAACTTGCTTACAGCAATCTATTTTTCATCTGGGCTATGTGGTAGATTGGCCAGATGGAAACCATTACTCGCAAAAAAAAAAAAAGCCCACCTAAACCGCCGAAACCCAGGGGGCAAAATGTTTTATGATCTGATGAAACCATTCAACTTTTGGGCCATGACATCAACTGAATTTCATCTTTTAGCTTGATAGTCATCTCAAACATGAAGCTAGTTTAAGAGTCTACGCCTAAATCTATTTGAAAAAACTTGACTGACTTGAATAACCTGTATACACGAGATACCCCTGCAATATGATCAATCTGGAGATGACAAATCAAGATGTGTTATTTTGATGGACTTTTATTGCAACCAAGCTATTTTAAGACATTCTTTGTTTTTATTTAAAAGTTTCTGTTTGTTACTTGAGTTTTATTGGTTTTAAAACCTCATTAACCCTTTGGGGTTTAAGGGGGTTTTGAGGTCATGGAGAAGTTCTGACATACCCTAACATTTGTGTTGTTTTAACGTATCTTAAAAATATAATTTAATTAAAAATATTATAATAAATTTATCTTGGATTCATTGTTTGGTTGTCAAAAACCCTTAATTATATCATGTTTGTCTAGACATTATTTACCCACTGTACAGTATGTGGAAGGAATGGAGCAAAACGTTTTTCATTAAATGGCCTGTTCTTATTCAGGGCCTTCAAGATAAACCTTAAGTCCAAAAATAATGTTGTTAATCAGTATTAATCAGTATATTTTGAAAACGTTTTGACAAAAAATATTTCAGATATGAGTGACATGTTATTCATGATGATGAGAATTCTATGAATTGCTTTATTGTCCTCAAAATGTTTTTTTCTTTTTTTTTCCAGATATGCAGAGTCAGTGGGTGCAAAACACTATCACACATCAGCCAAATTAAACAAAGGCATTGAGGAGCTGTTTCTGGACCTGTGTAAACGTATGTTATTTTTATATGCTGTGTACGCTGTCAGTTGTCCTTTTTTCCATAATACAGTGGGCTTTTCGATTAATCAAATTAAAACCTAAATCTAGATATATCTTGCAATTAACAAATTGCAAAGGCTGCAATTTAATTAAGTGAATTTGACAACAGTGATATTAGCTATGTTTGCATCATGGTTTTTTTGCACGCATTTTGAATTACTGCATCAGAAATGAGTGAAGAAAATGCCACGTTTTTAATAAAAATCCCATAAAACCATTGGGGTGGTTTTTGAATTGTGCGGAAAAGGGTTAATGCAAATAATAAGATATGGAAATGCATTTGCCAAATAAATTCCTCTATGCGCATCAAAAAAGTCATGTGACTGCTCTATAGGACAGCAAAACCTGTCTAACCAGTGGACCGATCTCGTTCCACAGCATCTGAAATGTTGTTATGGTCATTCTGAAATGCCCGAGCAAAGTCTGCCGTCAAAGTATTTCTGTATAATTGCCTTCCAGAACTATCTTACATGACTGTGTTCCCAAATAGCAGGCATCCACCTCTGAAAGAAATTATCACATTTATTGTGTTTCGTCTGCTCACTCTGAGGCGCAAGTAATGTATTATATATGAAAATTACTATATTCAGTGGTTTCTCTTACTTTTCTTAGTAATATATAGTGTCAGCTTATCAGGAAGTAACGATTTTGTTCTCTTTGACTTGTTGGATGGAAACGGTGCTTTTTCACAAACATTTTATGCGATATTCCAATTTTTGCACATAAGTTAAATTTGCAACTTTGGATGAAAACCTGGCTAGCGTAAATTATTTATCAGTGAATTTAGATTAAGGTTGTCATGTTTTCACAACAAAACCCACCCAGTTGCTAATCAAAACTAGCCCAATCGCATTTCAAGGGGGGGTTCACCCTTTAAAAATCGAGTTCCAGGATGTTTTTTTGTCAGGGTTCCCTGGTAAATTCGCATTTTAAGGGCTAAACATAAACCCGCGGACATCAAAAACAACCTGCGGCAACAGTGTTAAAGTAGCCCAATTCCATGGGAAAACTGCAGACTTGGCAACACTGATTTAGACTCTTCATGTTGTTTTTTCTTCTTCCCCCACTAATTGTCTTTCCCGAAAAAGTGATTAACACTTTTATTTAAGCAATGTGGGTTCCTTATACTAAATAGATTGCAGTCCTAAATCTGACAGAACCAAGTTTTTTAAAGAAGTCCACTTCCAGAACAAAAATGTACATATAATGTACTCACCCCCTTGTCATCCAAGATATTGATTTCTTTCTTTCTTCGGTCATAAAGAAATTTTTTTTTGAGGAAAACATTTCAGCATTTTTCTCCATATAAAGGACTGCTATGGTGCCCCGAGATTGAACTTCCAAAATGCAGTTTAAATGCAGCTTCAAATAATCCCAAATACGGTTGTAAATGATTTCAGTCGAGGAAGAAGGCTCTTATCTAGCGTAACAATCAGTTATTTTCATAAAAATAATACAATGTCAAATGCTCCTTTTGTTTTGCTCTGCCTGAACTCATTTTTTTTTTCCTGTTCATGACAGTTAGGGTATGTCGAAAAACTCCCATCTCATGTTCTCCCTCAACTTCAAAATATATCACCTATAAAACCCTATATCACCGTTTTACCTTTTTTATTAAGGTTGTTAGGTCCTCTTTGCATGTTCACTTTGCAAAGACTGGGTCGGTACTTCTGCAGCGATGTAGGGTGATTTTGAAATGATTTTTGAAGTTGAGGGTGAAAATACAATTGTTTTTCGACATACCCTAACTGTCTTGAACAACAGAGTTTAGGCAGAGCAAGACAAGACGAGTGTTTGAGATTAAAAAGTATTGAAATTGTTTTTTTTTTTTTAAATGAAAATAACTCATGCTAGATAAGACCCTTCTTCCTTGGTTGGGATCGTTTACAACTGCATTTGGGAGTGATTGGATGACAAGGGGTTGAGTACATTATCTGTACATTTTAGTTCTGGAAGTGGACTTCTCCTTTAAATGTAATCAGAGGGGTCACAGGCCTAAGGTAAACTCTTTAGGGATACTCCACCCAAAAATGAATATTCTCTAATTATTTACTCCCCTTCATGCCATCCCAGATGTGTATGACTAAATATATAGTATAGATGTATATCACTCTGGTTATCCACATGACCCCCAACTTTTTTTAAAACTCATACACGAGATTATCATATAGTGCATCATTGTACTTTTTTGTTGTTGTTGTTTTTTTGTTTTTTTTTTAATTATAGTTTGTTACTTATCTGTCTTTAATATTTGTCATTTTAATGTGTGTCTGTAGGCATGATGGAGACCGCTCAGGCGGAGGAGAGGTCGAGGGGGAACGGCGCGAGTCACACAAGCACAGCCCGGAGAGGTGTACAGATTGTCGACGATGATCCGCAAACTGCCATGCCCGCTGGAGGCTGTTGTACATCCGGCTAACACACTTACCCCCTTTTACCATACTTGGGACTGATAACGGCCTCTCTCGCCCTCCTCCGTGTAAGAACTGCCACTTCCCACAGCTACACCCATCTGCGACTGCTCTACAGCTCTGTCAAGTCACTTCTTTAACAGTTTTGTTCCTTTTTGAAAGGGTTGATTTGTAACTCCACCCTTTGCCGGCAGACTTTAGGGGTAAAAAGATGCCAGATTGACCTGTGCTGAAGATATTCAAATTATTACAAATAGGTACCAAATGATAATGCCCAGTCTTATTAAACACACATGCACTGATACGTTTCCCTAACAATCTGATATGTTAGCACTTTTTTTCTTATGGCAAGGTGTTGTGCATGTATAATCTTTAAAATCCTAGTTTTATTTTACGTCTAAGAAAAAAAAAAAGAAATTCTTTATTATTTAATAACTTATTTACAATTTCATCAAACATCTACATGTCCGAAGACCTTTGTACTACTTGTAATCGATGGGCTTGTTTCATTCTTATACAGTCTCATTCTTCTGTCATTCATATCTTCTGTATCTTTCTTAAAAATGCAACATTAAAATCCATCTAGAACATTTAAACTCCTTGTATATTTTGTCTTTCCTCTTCAGCTTGAGTTACCATTATCCAGAATTTGAAAAGTTAAAAAAATATTCTGTTGTTAGCTTGCTTAATTCTTTATAGGGAAAAAAATCAGATACTGTGTACTTTACTTTTAAAGATATCAATTGCAACAGTGAGTCAGAAAAGTGTACAGTATTCATCAATATTAATGTTGTATGAATGTATAATGAATAATATTGGCTGTGGTAAATGTTTTTTTTTTTTTTTTTTTTTTTTTTTTTTGGATTTGTGTTTTTTTTTAACTGCTACTTTTACAATGTTAATTGTGTTTTTTCCCCAAGACCTGAGCATTTGGACAGTACTAATAGCTTCCACAACCACATCACCTGTAAAAACTGAGGTGCAGCTGTGAACCTCCTGTGCCTTTAAATAAAAGTGTCTAGATTGACCCACCTGTTGTCTCGTAGCATATATTTTTACTAGCTTGAGCTCAGCATGACAACAGTCTAATTTTGTTATTATGTATAATCTTACGTATTTATTGGTAAATGCATACATATATACCGCCATACCTACCCACCCAACATGCCCATATGGGCCCCAAAGAGTTTGCACCTGGGACACCCAACTGGGACCCAGCTAATTTTGTCCTCGGTTTCCATGGTGGCCCCACATGGGTTAGCCCTGATGGGCCCTTAATGGGCTCCATGTAGAGCCCATATGGGTTAACCAGGTAGCTCCGATTTGATGCCTGCCGGAGTCTGCCTACATGGGTTACTGATGGGACTCAGCTAGGTCTTACGTAGGTTTCTTATGGGCCACAACAGGTATAGCCTACATATGGGCTAATATATTTGTCTGTTTGGGTTACCTTATTTTACAGTAAACCCCTAAATACAAACATTACATTAAATCCACTAAAATATATTAAAATGCTAAAGGTATTCAATAAACAGAAACCAGTAGTTTGTGCTGTTAAGCAAAGTTTATTTGGAATAATTTGAACATGACTATTACTTTTATATTTATAGCTTTATAAAACACAAGTATCTAAAAAAAGTTAATATTGTGCTCCTCCCTGCTGGGGAAAAAAAAAAAAAAAAAAAAAAACGTAGCTGGTTTTAGATACTCGTTCCAGCTGGTCTTCCAGCTTGACTAGCTGAGACCAGCCTGGAAGTGGCCAAAACCCCTCTAAAACCAGCTAAGACCAGCTGGATGACCAGCTTAGGCTGGTTTTAGCTGGGGGTTTTTTTCCCAGCATTGGCATATATTGTATTCTTTACTTTATTAAGCAAGGTTTGGAATCATTTGAACATATTAAAACTTGTACATTTACAACTTAATTATCTTAAAAAAAAAAAAAAAAAAAAAAAAAAAAAAGTTAAAGTGAAGCTACAATACATTAAACTCTTAAATACATTATTTCACATATATACTGTATACTGTGGCGAATTTATTCGTTAAAACGATGGGGGTTTTTGTAGTAGGGAGAATTTGTGTAGTTAAAACGATATATTTTCTCGTAATACCGACATATAATGTCATATGTATATATATATATATATATATATATTATATTATTTCTATTCTATTTTATCATATAATTTATATATATATATATATATATATGCACTACCGTTCAAAAGTTTGGGGTCAGTAAGACTTGTAATAGTCTTTAAAGAAGTCTCTTATGCTCATCAAGGCTGCATTTATTTGATTAAAATATAGAAAAAAAAAAAAAAAAACAGTAATATTAAAAAATGTTTTTACAATATAAAATAATGTTTTTTTATTTTAACATACTTTAAAATAGAATTTATTCCTGTGATGAAAAGCTGAATTTTTATTAGCTGTTACTCCAGTCTTAAGTGTCACATGATCCTTCAGAAATCATTCTAATATGCGGATTTATTATTAGAATGATCAATGTTGGATAATATCAACAGTTGTGCTGCCAAATATTTTTTGGAACCTGTGATTTTTTTTTTTCAGGATTCTTTCATGAATAACAAGTTTAAAAAGTACAGTGTTTATTCAAACTATAAATATTTTATAACAATGTAAATTATTTATTATTAACTTTTAATAAACTTTTAATTATTAACTTAATACATCCTTGGTGAATAAAAGTATTAATTTCTTAAAAAAAAAAAAAAAAAAAAAAAAAAAGAAACAATAAAAATGTACTGACCCCAAACTTTTGAACGGTAGTGTATAAATATATATATATATATATATATTTTTTTTTTTTTTTTTTTTAATTATATGATAAAATAGAATAAAACACATACAAAGTATGTCGTTGCTTATTTGTATTTATTGAATTAACAGCACCCTTTATATTGAATAGTTTTTTTTTCGTATTATACCTTTCCACGCGTTTTTCTTTCTGTTCTCGTGAGACATTTGTCCTCCCTCGGCTGCCGTGGCGACACGTCACAATGGAGGCCATGGTACGTCATATTTGTGGCCTCGTCATATGCGTCTGGTAATAACAACAGTGCGTTTCATTTATGAAGTTTATGCGTGATTGATGAGTAAGTAAGCGGTCGGCATTGTCTGTTTTGCTTATCATTAGAGCTGTGTAGACTTATTTAGATGTTTATTAAGACCAGCGCGCGGACTGCAGTCCAGCAGTTACTGCTGTGAGCCTGAGATGTTTCAACTGATGCTCTTCCTGCGATAAAATGATGGATGGAAGTGAGAAGATGGAGTCTGATGATGTGGTTATCATCGTGGAGAATGAGGCAGAAAGTAAGCGTGATGATGGAGATCAGGGCAGTGTGAAGATGATGATGATGGCTCTGATGGACGTGTGTCCCGTGTGTAAGCTCAGCTTCAGCAGCAGAGAGCCCAAACTGCTGCCCTGCTTGCACTCCTTCTGTAAGAGATGCTTACCTGCTCACAATACACCTGCCAGCACCGCCAGCAACGCTCAACAATGTAAGGAGTTTGCTTTCACTTTTCGTCATTCACAAGACGCACTATTCAAATGACTAACCTATGTAGTTCATCTAGAAGAGCTGATATACGAAGTCGCATGCTGCTAGACAAGCTAGAACAAAGAAAAATGCAATTTATTAGGTTTATGCTGATCTTCAATTAAAATATGGGCTATTAATGATATATTTTCAGCAAATATATGAATAAACATCTATATAAGGGCCATTCCACAGAACTGGTGCGAAGTCAGAGTTGGAAACATCTTGAAAAGGTCTTTTTCCACAAATTTTATATGTATGCAAATTGTATAATATCCGTGGCACACATTTCTAGTGATTGTGCAGTTAATTCTCGTATTGTATTTTCAGAAAGTTTTGGAAAACTTGTCTTCTCCCCAAATTTGTCACTACCGAAACACTGTAATATGTAATTTTATAAGAAGAGTTATATTGACCTATTAAGATTTCCCTTACATCTACCTTGTTAATACATATTTTTCCTGCTTTATTAACAAGTGTTTCAGGGGTAAGTTAATAACAATTACAATTTTAACAATATTTAAATTGTAATTTCAGAGATTTGTATTTTGAATCCAGTTTTTCTTTGTAAAAGGCAAAAAGTTGATCATACTGGTTTCAAAATTAAGGATTTATTAGTTTGAATATACATTGAACCAAACACTATCGTAACATTTTAGTTGATAATTCAATATACTTTATTTTTGACAAAACATCCCATGTTTCATTTGTGACAACACATTTTTGGTAGTGACTGTAATGTTTTGGTAGCGACCACATCACATTACAGAATTTTAACTTGCTTGCTAAAAACTACTAATATACAAAAAATGTGTATAACTGTAGTAAAATTTTGTATATTTTCCCCAAATAGGATTATGTGTTCTCCTTTGTCACTACCGAAACACAGTATATTTAATTATGGAAAAAAGGTAGTGAATTTCTTTAAAGTTACACACATTGTTTCTGACTTTTGAACACATTTACCCCAAAATGATGGGGGCTATCTACTACTCACCATTTAGCTATGAGAGAGAGTGACACATGAATATTTCCTAATCATAAATGTAAGGGTGTAGTTAAAATCAGTCTCAGCCAAAGGACTAAAACATGCACTGTTTACCGAAACAGTGACATAAAAAAGTGGGACACATTTTTTTACATGAAGTTTCATAATTTATGAAGAAAATACTAAATATACATCATTTTTTTTTAACTTCACTTTTTTTTTTTTTTTAAATAAAAAGATATTTTTAAACATAAGAATAGAATAAAATGCAAAAAATGATTTCAGTATTCGTAAGTTGAAATTTAGGGATTAGGATTCGGGACAGCCACCTGCCAACTGAAAGTACCCACTAAATGATGATTTTATATATATTAAGCTCACTGATATTTTAAATATTATTGTGAGTTTTAAAATTTAATAAAAGGATCTTAGTAAACATCTAAGATTTGAATACTTAAATGCCTTTTTAATGTGTTTTTTGGTTGGTAGGACAGCAGTTTGCACCAATTCTGTAGCATGGCCCATAAATGTTTTAAATGTACCTTTGTTTACATTTTACTTTTCAGATGAATCTCTTTTACTGGGATTCTGGTTTGTTTTTCATTGGTTAATAAATTATTCAACTAAATTGCCATGATTTTAAATAGAATAGTTGATTAAAGAAGAAGTCCACTTCCAAAACAAAGATTCACATATAATGTATTCACCCCGTTGTCTTCCAAGATGTTCATGTCTTTCTTTCTTCAGTTGTAAAGAAATTATGTTTTTTGAGGAAAACATTTCTGCATTTTTCTTCATATAGTGGACTGGTATGGTGCCCCGATTTTGAACTTCCAAAAGGCAGTTTAAATGCGGCTTCAAATGATCCCAAATGCAGTTGTAAACGATCCCAGCTGAGGAAGAAGGGAAACGATCGGTTATTTTCGTTAAAAAATACAGTTTAAATACTTTTTAATCTCAAACACTCGTCTTGCCTTTCTCTCCCTGAACTCTGTGTACTCTGACTCAAGACAGTTAGGGTATGTCGAAAATCGTATTTTCTCCCTCAACTTCAAAAATCATTTCAAAATTATCCTACATCGCTGCAGAAGTTCCGACCCAGTCTTTGCAAAGTGAACATGCAAAAAAGATCAAACACCCTTAACAAAAAAGGTAAAACAGCGATATAGGGCAGTTTTGAAATTGAGGGAGAACATGAGATGGGAGTTTTTCGATATACCCTAACTGTCATGAACCGGAATAAAAACAGTCCAGGCAAGACAAGACGAGCGTTGGCATTAAAAAGTATATAAATTGTATTATTTTTATTAAAATAACTGATCATTACGCTAGATAAGACCCTTCTTTCTTGGCTGAGATGGTTTACAACCACATTTCTGATGGTTTGAAGCCGCATTTAAACTGCATTTTGGAAGTTCAAACTCAGGGCACCATATCAGTCCATTATATGAAGAAAAATGCTGAAATGTTTTCCTCAAAAAACATAATTTCTTTACAACTGAAGAAAGGAAGACATGAACATCTTGGATGACAAGGGAGCGGGTAAATTATTTGTAAATTGTTGTTCTGGAAGTGGAGTTCCCCGTTAAGTATTTTATATGAATGACAGTTTAGAAATATATATTGCATCCCAGTAGTAGGGTAGTAGAGGCCTCTTTGAATAATTTTGTGCTTCGGGAAGTGTGTCTGTGTATGCATTTTAATAACATATTAGCTGATGCACCATCATTCTACACATGCTAAATTTAAATCTAAAGAAATCACAATTTAAAATCCCCTGAATCTTTTTTTAATGTATATGAACATGTTTTTAATTCAGACTTCATTTAAAAAAAAAAAAAAAAAAAAAAAGTATACTGTATATGTACTATGTACTATATTATATCACCGTGCACATTCATAAATCTATTGACAGCCCTAATTAGTCTCATAAGTTTCTGTAATTAATCATGATTGTTAGCACCTAACATTAAAATTTGTTATCATTAATATATATTCATATAAAATCTCCAAATGATTGAACAAAGACAGTTTTGTTTTATTTTATTTTAACTAAATAGCCTACAGTGTATAAAGGCCAGTATCTTTGATCTCAGTACTGATAATGATGTCTCAGTTTAATTTTTTTTTTTTTCCAGTTTGTAATAAAATTAAATAATATGTCCTCTTTTGTATCATGCATTCTGGTGACTTTGTATTGAATATGTTTTCCTGCTCTTCTTTTTTTTTTTGTGTGTTGCATTAGTGAACATGATCCGCTGTCCAGTCTGTCAGCAGGAGTGCATGGATGTTGAGGTCTTGGATAATTTCTTTGTCAAGGATTCTGTGGAAGTTCCGAGCAGCACGATGGAAAAGAGCTGTCAGGTGTGCATCTACTTCTGTCAGTGTTTATACTACACCACTGAGAGGATGCTTTTAAAGAAACTGAGAATAAACACAAAATTCAAGTGCTTATTTTATTACACTTTTACATCTATTTGCTCCAGTATTTTTCAAATACATGTTTATAAAAGCATGGGTTGTTTTTCTCATGCTTTAGTATCTATGATATGCAACAAATTTTGCAAGTTTATTCTGTCTATATTCTAAATTTTTAGTTCACTTTTTTACCCTATTTATCGGTGGCTTGCCTAAAGAACATATGTTACTGGTGCTGTATAATGGTTTTTAAATTAAAGATTACGAAATCAGTTTTTTTTTTTTTTTAATCTTAATGTTTCAAATGCAGTGCGTTTCTGATGAAACCCATCTTTGCTCTTAGCTCTGCATGAGTTGTGATGATAACACAGAGGCCAGCGGTTTCTGCGTTGAATGTGCAGAGTTTCTGTGCGTTACCTGCATCGATGCTCATCAGCGTGTGAAGTTCACCAGAGATCACACAGTCCGGCAAATAACAGAAATGTCCTCAGGTTTGACCTTAAACTTAAACAGTGACATTCAGATATTTTTTTAAGTGTGACTTGAGTTATTGGTTACATTACTGATTTAGGTCTTTCACAGCAACTTCTGTTATGAAGATACACAGATTAACATGAACTTGTCTTCCTGTTTGTTTACAGAGGCGATGGGTGCTTCCACGCAGAAGCCTGTCTTCTGCGACATCCACAGACAGGAGCCGTTAAAGCTATTCTGTGAAACCTGTGATCGCCTCACCTGCAGAGACTGTCAGCTACTCAAACACAAGGACCATAAGTATGACCCACATTCATGGCATTAAAGGAATAAATTATAAAAGGAATTCTTATCACACTAGTCTCATTTTAACATGTATGAGGTTAAAAAAGATAGTTCACCCAAAAAAGCTGTCTTTTACTCATTTCAATCTGCCTGACAGACCTTTCTTCGGTGGAACATAAAAGAAGATATTTTGAGAAGTGTCTTGAGAAAAGTGCTTTTGTGTGTTTGCTTGCTTCATTTTGTTTGTTTTTTTGTGAATTGTATGGTATTGTGATCGGAAGCCGGTGGTCACCAAAACTGTTGGTTCCACCAACAGTTCTACCAAAAGATCTTCTGTGTTCCACAAAAAAAGGTAGTCATACGGGTTTGGGACGACATGAGGTTAAGTAAACGATGACAGAAATTTAGAGTTTGGGTGA
This sequence comes from Labeo rohita, assembly GCF_022985175.1. Taxonomy (NCBI): domain Eukaryota; kingdom Metazoa; phylum Chordata; class Actinopteri; order Cypriniformes; family Cyprinidae; genus Labeo; species Labeo rohita. Next base: position 21,858,626 of record NC_066872.1, read on the forward strand.
ACTGCCATTTTAAACATCATAAATGTTAATGTAAGAGTAGTGTGATAAGCATTCCTTAAAGGAGAAGTCACACTTCCAGAACAACAATTTTTAGTCACCCCCCTTGTCATGCAAGATGTTCATGTCTTTCTTTCTTCAGTCGTAAAGAAATTATGTTTTTTGAGGAAAACATTTCAGCATTTTTCTCCATATAATAGACTGGTATGGTACCCCGATTTTGAACTTCCAAAAGGCAGTTTAAATGCGGCTTCAAACAATCCCAAATGCGGTTGTAAACAATCCCAGCCGAGAAAGAAGGGTCTTATCTATCATAACGATCGGTTATTTAAAAAAAAAAAGAATACAATTTATATACTTTTTTTTTTTAATGCCAAACGCTGGTCTTTTCTTACTCTGCTTGGACTGTTTTTGTTCCGGTTCATGACAGTTAGGGTATGTCGAAAAACTCCCATTTTTTTTTAATGAAAATAACAGATCGTTTCGCTAGATAAGACCCTTCTTCTTCGGCTGGGATCGCATGAAGCCGCGTTTAAACTGCATTTTGGAAGTTCAGTATCGCGGCACCATATCAGTCCATTATATGGAGAAAAACGCAGAAATGTTTTCCTCAAAAAACAATTTCTTTACGACTGAAGAAAGAAAGACATGAACATCTAGGATGACAAGGGGGGTGAGTACATTATATGTGAATCTTTGTTTTGGAAGTGGACTTCTCCTTTAATACTTTTGAAACGGTGTGCTTTTTCATTTTTTTCTGTTTTTTCTGGTGTCGATGTATTTGTTTATTGCCCTATAGATGACAATTGCTTTAACATGAATGCAAAGTATTAGTGACTAGTGCAGCTAACAGAGATTTTTCCGTTACAGTTACCAATTTCTAGAAGATGCATACAAGAACCACAAAGAACATCTGGAAAACATGACCTGCCAACTTCAAGAAAAGAAGAAAACTATAGAGGACATATCTAATACTATAAACAATGGGTATGTTATATACATATATAAAGCAACCTATAAACACATAAAGCCAGGGTTCCCAACTGTCATGGCATACCTAAATATACAGTAACTTTAGAATTATTATTTCCTCAGTGGAATACTTAGAAATGACATGGAAATAAATCTTACAAGATCATGGACATTTCTATAGTTGTACAGTGTTTCCGGTTCGGTAATGAGGGAACTGCAGGGGGTTTGTAAGTTAATGAAAAGCTAATGATAATTCAAACGGATGTTATATGAAATATTAACATGAACAGCAGAAATGACAAATGAAGTGGGAAAATGGTCAAAATGTGGGAACCCCATATACTGTTAAGATATAGATTATAATATGTAAAAAAAAAAATTTTTTTCTGTTCTTGACAGTCTTCAGCAGGTGGATGAAAATCGCAAGACTGTGGCTAATGAGATTAAAAAATCTATCTGCAATCTCATAATGGAGATCAACAGGAAGGGAAAGTTATTAGTCAATCAGCTTGAGGTAGTGTCCGGTATTTCTTCATCAAGAGCAGTGCTTCCCAACTGGTTTATCTTATGTGTGTTATGGGTTACGTACAGCAAAACTAAATGCTAGTCAAAAAAAAACAAAATAATACTGCTTAGTTGACAAAGCAAAAAAAAAAAAAAAAAAACAAACAAAGTAGAAGAACAAAAACAACTAAAGTACACTGATTAGGCTTGACTTACAGCAAAACGCATGCTATAAGTAAAATATACATTTTTGTTATAGTTTTTTGGCCACCAAATCTGTGTGCTGAAGCAAAACCAGTTGAGAAGCACAGCAGAAGAATTTAATTGGTCTGCACAGTGTGATGTTAAATAAGCATGTTTTTTTAGGCTATTACAAAGGACCATGAAGCCCTCCTGAAAAAGCAAAAACAGGATGTGACATCACTCTCCACACATCTTGATCATGTGATCAACTTCACAAAATGGGCCACAGCCAGTAACAGTGGAACAGCCCTCCTGTACTGTAAGCGGTTGGTAAGTGTCTTTCTACCGTCAAGATGATGTAAAGTGAAACGTAAAAATATTGCATCTTTTCCATGTGATTCTGTTTTATTATTTTATCTATATTTTGCAGTGTGTGCAAAGAACTTACAAGTTAGATCAAATTATGTTGTATGTAATAATTGTGACAGGTCTGGTCAGTCTGCTGCTTGGCTAAAGGTCTCTCTGCTTCCTTTTCTTATTTCAGATAACATGTCAAATCCAGTACCTCATGCGAGCAAAGTGCAACATCTCATATGTTCCCCAGAGCTTGGTTCGGTTCCAAAGTCGATCTGCTTTTTGGGCCTCAAATGTGGATCTTGGTAAGATTCTTACAAAAACCTTTTTTGCACGTTCACTTTGTAAACACTGGGTCGGTACTTCTGCAGCGATATAGGATGATTTTGAAGTTGGAGGAGTTGAGATAGGAGTTTTTCTACATACCCTAACTATATTGAACTGGAATGCACACACTGCCCTCCACAAATATTGGCACCCTTGGTAAATATGAGCAAAGGCAGCTATGGAAATAAATCTGCATTGTTTATCCTTTTGATCTTTTATTTAAAAAAATCACAAAATTCTAATCTTTAAAAAGAAAGTAAATTTTCCCAAGGTAACAGCTCTGAATTTTCTCCTATAATCCCTGGTGAGTTTGAAGAACACCTAACAAGAGAATCTCTGCAATTCTCCAGCTTTAATCCTTGAAGAGTCTTTGGCCTCTCAAAGTCTCCTCCTCACCATCCATTGACGATATAGACACACATCCTCTTCTAGGCAGATTTGTAACTTCTTTATTGCCCTGATGGTGGAAATGGGGATTTTCAGTGCTTTAGCTCTTTCTTACAGCCACTTTCCATTTTGTGAAGCTCAGCAATGTTGTTCTGCACATCAGAACTGTGTTCTGTGGTTTTACTCCTTGTGATGGACAATTTAGGAAATTTGGTGTTCCTCGTATTTAAAATCCTGTGCAACAGGAAGTTATGGCTGGACAGTTTTCATGCTCCTAACTCCACCCTGGTGCTAAAAAAAAATGGAAATATGAATGGAAATATATTTCAGAGATATTTTACTCATAAGAATTTCTAGGGGTGCCAATAATTGTGACCAACATGAACTAGAGAAAAACATTTATTTCATAATGAGATTTTCCCTCCAATTTCCATTGTTTTACTTCAATAAAAGGTTAGAATTTTGTGATTTTTTTTTTTTTTTTTTTTTTTTTTAATTAAAGATTAAAAGGATAAACTATGCAGATCTATTTCCACAGCTGCCTTTACTCATATTTACCAAGGGTGCCAATATTTGTAGAGGGCACTGTATATGGAGATAATTTCTTTATGACTGAAGAAAGAAAGACATGAACATATTGGATGACAAGGAGGTGAATACATTATCTGTAATTTTTTTTGTTCTGGAAGTGAACAACCCCTTTAATCTTTTCCCAGGTTCTTTAGTGGTAGAGAAAACTCCAGTGCGTCATCCCAGCGGTCCACAGCCATTTCCTTTCCAGCAAATGAACCCAGGCCCCAGACCTGACGGTCTTCAGGCAGGGTTTCCGAGCTCACAGTCCCAGCAGCAGCAGCAGCAACAGCAGCAGCAGCAACAACAGCGGCAGAGCACACTGGCCCAGCTGCAGATGCAGGTGGAGAAACTCTCCCAGCACACCAACCGCCACCAACCACCCAATCAGTGGTCATGGTACCACAGTATGCGTTTACCAGGACCACCTTCACATAGACCCATGCAGGGTGGATCACCATCTCAGACGTTACCTAGCATGCCTCAACATGGGCGGCGATATGGTGCACGGAGCCCCCCACATATGCTTCAGCCCACTAACCTACCTCCACAGGTAAAGTCTGATTAAATATAGTAAGCTAGAATTATTTCTGAAGGATCATGTGACACTGAAAATTCAGCTTTGTAGTCACAGGAATAAATTACATTTTACAAGATATTCACAAAGAAAAGAGTTCATTTAAATCCTAGTATTTCACAATATAACTGTTTTATTGTATTTTTGATTAAATAAAATGCAGTCAAATCCAAACCTTTGACTGGTAGTATACATGTTAATATTTTGCTTATTATTATATTAATAGAAGAACAATTTTGAACTTGCTGTTTTTCTTTCTTTAAGACACTAAGGGGTCTCATTAACAATCCCACCTACCCTCCTAAACCGATGGAGGTGCTGCCAAGAAGCCGCTATCCGCATAGTGCTGCTTTCTCTGGTGGAGCTTCACTTCCTTCTCCACAGACGCTTAATCAGGTGAGTGTGCCAAACTTTGCATTATCAGCAATGGGTGAAAACTGCCTGCTTGACAGATTAACAAAAATTGTCTTTTACGCTGGTCCTTAAAAAGTTTTAAAATGTCTTAAATTCAGATTCGATGGGTCTTAAATATTTCTGGTCACATTACCACTAAAATATCTTTAGTCTGATGGACCTAATGACTGTTTACAATCATTGGACAAACCGAACATTTTTTTATTTTGCAGTGTAAATTATTTAATCTGACTGGTAACAGTCCTATAGAATTAATTGATCAATTGTAATAATTTGACTTGAAAGGTGATGCATACATTTATAAAGTTTAAAAAAAATAGGCCTTTATAAAGGTAAATAAAAATATGCAGATTTAAGTATGTAAAAGGTGATAGATCACTGATGAAAATTCTACCTCAGAATAAATAGTTTACACCATCAAAAATCTCAGTGATGTGGTACTTTTGTAGGGATATTGTGTGTGGAAAATTGTCTGCTGATATAAAAATTTCACTGTATATCGTAGTACTAAATATCATTTCTGACATCGATGAAATTTAGTTTTCTTTTTACATTAAACACATTCAATATTACATATGTAGCATTTGTTTATGTCAATACTATACATACATATAGTATTTGTTTATGTCTCATTTGGTACTGTATTATGGGTAGTTTACATGACGTCACGTTCTAAAAGCAGTTACTAAAACTACATTAAACAAATTGTGACATACCGTTTTTATCTATACTAATATGCTGTTTTATCATATGATCTCATATGAATTGAGAAGCTGCATGGAAGATTTGGAATTGTTTAAGTATACAACATGGTTACAGCTTGTAGTAAAGCAAAGTAATTTATGTAAAGAAAATGTTTAAAAAAAAAACCCAAATATTGTTGATTTAAGTACAAATGTTCCATGTAGTCTCTGGATGTAGTTAGGAATATGATTAAGAAAAAGCAATACATTTCAACATATTAAATATTTTGATGTTTCTTAATCGTATAATTACATATACAAGTGATGTTTGTTTGTGGAATGTATGTTTGTGTATTAAGTTAACACAATACAAGACAAATAAATTAAATTATTGCAGCTATTATAGATAAATGTATCGCACAAAATTTCACGATCCTGACAACTGTAACTTTTTTCTTATTAAAAATATAAAAATTATGTATTGTTACCTATAGGGTTGAAAGAAAAAAATGTAGAGATGTTTGTTTATATACAGTATAGATGGCACTGGCCAATGAAAAACTATCAAAAAAGATTGCACTGCACATAAATGCCCGCTGCAGGTCATAAGCATGAAATATGTACGATTTTATGATGTTTTTTGCTACATTTATTTGATCCAAAATTGTGTTTGCATTTTTTTAAGCAAAACATGCCGGTAACGTCGTATCTGAACAGGAGATGTGAACCCAGCACACTGCTGTCTGCACAAAGGCCCAGTTATCAACCCAGTCACCTCGCCACACCTACAGAGCGAACTGGTACGCTTTATCAGCAAAAACTAATGTCTGGTATTGGTTGACTTGTCTAGCATTTGTTCTGTGTTATTAAATGCTTTGTGTTACACTACTGAATATTGTCTTGATTTTATTGGCCTTTTAGTACAAGGAAGACAAATGTCTGTCACATCATCAGAACCAAAGACCAGGTAAATATTCTTCTAATATTGTTAATTTATGGTTTTGAGTTCTTTTAGGTCGTTATGTTCTTGTTGTCTTTTGCAGTTACTTTATCCAGAATGCTGGATACAAAAAAGAAGCTTTGCTTTTTATATGTATTTTTGTTATACTTGAAATATTTAAGATTAAATATGAAAATGTCAGTCAATTTGCACTGATGCAACAGAATAGCCAGCAATCGAAACATAATATACAAATATACATACTGATTTGAAACTGATCTTGTATTTATTATTCTTGTATTTAACTGCATATTGAAATATTTGGTAACACTTACAATAAAGTGTAATTTGCAACATTAATAACATAAATAACATTAATGTATTAACTAACATGAATGAACAATGAACAATACATTTATTACGCTATTTATTAATCTTTGTAATATGTGACCCTGGACCACAAAACCAGTCTTAAGTCGCTGGGTTATATTTGTAGCAGTAGCCAAAAATACATTGTATGGGTCAGAATGATAGATTTTTCTTTTATACCAAAAGTTATTAGGAAATTGAGTAAAGATCATGTTCTATGAGTATATTTTGTAAAATACCTACTGTAAATGTATCAAAACTTAATTTTTGATTAGTTATATGCATTAAGAACTTCATTTGGACAACTTTAAAGGTGATTTTCTCAATATGTTGTTTTTTCTGCACCTTCAGATTCCATATTTTCAAATAGATGCATCTCAGCCAAATATTGTCCTATCCTAACAAACCATACATCGATGGAAAGCTTATTTTTTTCAGGGTTCAGATAATGTTTAAATCTCAATTTCTAAAAATGGACCCTTATAACTGGTTTTGTGGTCCAGGGTCACATGTTAGTTAATACAAATACAGTCATTCATTGTTTGTTCACAGTACATTAACTAATGTTAAAAAACACAACTTGTAATTTTAATAACGCATTAGTAAATGCAGAAATTTACATTAACTAAGATAAATGCTGTAGAAGTATTGTTCATTCTTAGTTCATGTTAACTACTGTAGTTAACTACAATCAATGTTAACTAATGAACCTTATTGTAAAGTGTTACCAATGATTTTATATTATTTTATTATTTCAAGGATGTAAACCAGAGGTGTAGAAAGTGTATCATAGTGTAGATGGTAGTTATTTCCTCAGCAGAAAAGCACTACTCTCCAAATAACAAAATAAAAAAGAAAGATTGATTATGGAAAGATTGATTATTGCAGCAATGTTAACTAATTTTTTATTTTTTTTTTTTTTTTAACTCCAAGCTAATACAAGACATTTTTAAAAAAAATAAATATATTAAAACAAACCTAGATTTACATTACATTGTTTGCGTCTTTTTCCCCCCCAAGTTCTGGCTCCTGGAAGCGTGTTGAACCCCCCCAGAGTGGCCCTTCAAACCCCTCCACCAAGAGGAGACGCAGGTCGTCTCCAGGGCCAGTCATTGTCATCAAAGATGAACCAGAGGATGATGATGAAGTTCGTTTTGTAAGATTTTATGCATTCCACACCAGATTAGGGAAGGAACAGAACATCAGATTTATTCGGATTTGACATCTTAACAACCAAATAGCCCAAACTGGAAATTGCAGGAAATTGTTTTGATAAATCTTTAGCAAATTCATGTACAGTATTTTGTCAGGTACACACAAATGACAGTTTTTCCACAATACCATTTTTTTTATTTATTTTTTTTTTACATTTTGTGTGCTACGGTAGGTAAACACCAGTGCTAAAGCTAGTCTTCCAGACAGCACAGGGGTTCAGTCTCAAACACCACAAGGTGAGCAGCAATCAGAGAAGACCCCAGAAGCAGATGAAGACCCCAATGAGGACTGGTGTGCAGTGTGCCAGAATGGAGGAGAACTGCTCTGCTGTGACAAATGTCCCAAAGTCTTCCATCTTACCTGCCATATTCCCACTCTTACTGCCTCTCCAAGGTATCAGATGATCCAACTGAAAATAATTAATTAGCTCTCCTGTTGCTTATATGCAACAGATGTGAGAGTAGTTTTCTTTCATTAATTCTACTGTATTTATACTGTATATGTGTGTTGTATTTGTTTATCTGTAGTGGTGAGTGGTATTGTACGTTCTGCCGTGACCTTAACTCTCCTGAAATGGAGTATAACATTAATGGTAGCAGAGAATCAAACAATGTGAAGCAGGATCCGGATTCTGAGGCTTTCACTCCTGTGGATAGAAGAGTATGTACTGCCTTCAGTTAGTTTTGCTTTATTTTAGGTGTCATTTTAGAACTATAAAGTTAATATGAATATCTTTTAACATGGCAGCAATTATTTGTTGTGTTTATGCAGAAATGTGAGCGACTCCTGCTTCGTCTTTACTGCAATGAACTCAGCACAGATTTTCAGGAGCCTGTAACACCATCGGTAAGATCATCTATCTCGTCATCTACATATCTATTAAATTAAGCCTATTTTAGGAAATATGTGATAATATGGTAATCTAGTATTTTTGCTTTGTGACATTTAAAGTAAATAATAAAGTAATGGAAAAATTGTAAATAAAAATAAAAATAAAATAATTAATTACGTTAAAATATTTATACATTGAGTGGAGTATTTACTGCTTTCATTTATGCTGGTTTAAATAAAAACTGAATTGTTAAGTAAGTAAATCATTCTGTTTAGAAGGATATTAAGATTCGCATGAAAATGTGCTTAATTGTCATAAATGACACATTTATTTGTTGGTTAAAAAGTTAATTAATGTAATTAGCAGAATATACTTTTTTAGGGTTTTCTTCAGATTTTGGGGTGACCTAGATATACGCACTAGGGTTTGGATCAAAGCTTTTTTTTGTGTGTGTGTTTGTTTGTTTTTTTTTTTTTTTTTTTTTGTTTTTTCATTCAATGATTATGAATGTTTTCTGTTCTGTCCCTGGTTCACGCTTCAAATTTCCAGTCGATGCCAGAGTACAGTGAGATAATAAAGACACCAATGGACCTGTCGGTGATCAGAAGTAAACTGGAGGACAGTAATTACAAGAGCATTGAAGACTTTGTTGAGGACGTCAGGTTGATTTTCAAAAACTGTGCAACTTTCCACAAGGTATGCTGACTTGCATTGATTTACAATAATATTTTTAAGAATTAAGGGATGATTCTTCAATTAGTGGAACTTTCTATCTCTTAAGATGGTTTTCGGAAAAAAGCATACAGAAAAATAGATTTAATAGATTCTAAATATCTTTAAATGTTCATTTATTTATTTATATTTTTATTTATTTATTTTGGGCTTGTTATCAAACCTTTTTAAACTATCCCTTTATAATTAATCTATTTAAAAACTAAAATAAAAAAATACTAATTAATTAAAATAAAATAAATATTATTGTTTTTTTTTGTTTTTTTTTGTTTTTTAAATATAGAATCATTGTCCACAAGGGTTCATTACTCCAAAGCTTTTCGCTTTTCAAGTGTACATATCTGCAATGTCTATTATAACCATTCCAGTCTGTTATTTCATAGGCAAGATTCATATATAAGTTACAATATTTTGGGGGGGGAAAAAAAAGTAGTATTTGCGTAGAAAAAAAAAAATGTGTTGGGTTTTGGCCCTTTTAAACCAGATACGGACATCATCAGAGAAGTGAGTTAACCAAAACCCACTTGAAGATTGTGATAAATGTTTTACCATAGTTTAAAGGGTTCCCTGATAGCACACATACATCACAGAGACGTCTGTTGGACGTCTGCATTTACATCTGGAAGATGTAAATATTAAAATATTGTTTAGTGTTTGCTCATCTGCAGTACGTCTATAGGACGTCAAATAGACGTCTATTAGATGTCTTTAAGATGTTTATGATTTAGAATGTATGTAAAATTGACATCTTACAGATGTCTGTCAGATGTTTGTACACAGCAGATGCTTTCCAGATCAAGTGATCTTTAAGAGACATCTTGCAGACGTACGTGTGCTGTCTGGGTTAGTTCACCCAAAAATGAAAATTCTGTCAATTGTTTACTTACCCTCAAGTTGTTCCGAATCTATATGAATTTCTTTTTTCTGTTGAACGCAAAATTGAACGGTGGTACAAGCAGTGGTGCAGCTTGATTGAGACACACCACACACATGACATCTAATGTTGTGTATTCATGTTGTTTGTAGGAAGACACTGAGATGGCCAGTGTGGGTGCTAATCTGGAAAGTTACTTTGAGGAACAGCTAAAACTGTTGTATCCAGACCGGACATTTCCTGGTGTGAAGGAGGAGAGCATTGCTTCTGTGTGTCCAGATGATAAAAGTCCTTTATCAAAGACACCTCCACAAGACACTTCCCCTGCAGAGGAGATTGTGAAACCCTCTGGAGAAGATCTCCCTCAGGGGGAACCACACATTAAAGACACTGAGAAGAAGCCAGAGAACTTCAGCTCTGCTGTAGGATCCAGTCCTGTAGATGCTGAAACAGACAGTAAAGCAACTAAAGATCCAACTTCCTGAAAGAATCTTCCTTGTTCATCCTCTAATGCCTGGATGGTGACATGCACTTTCCTAGAGTGTGAAACCTCTGGTTCAATTGCAATAATTATACTGTACATTTTAATTGTTTTAAGCATTTGAAAAATAGGCAGTTTGACCACAAAAGATGTAATATAACAATGCAATGTGGAATATAGGCATAATAAATACCTATATAAATACATCTAAAAGATGCCTGTTTGAATTTTCATTCTATTCATGTGCTGAAATGAAAGATGACATTACGTAGTTCACCTTTAAATTATAGTCTACTCGAAAATACTTTTTTCTTTTGTTGTTTATTTACAGTAGTCAACATTTGAAGTAAATCAAAACCTTTCATCAAAGCAGTCCTTAAACCAAAACAATACCTATTCTTGTCTGTTCTTGACAACTTTGAACTTTTTTGATCCACTTCAAATGTTGACTACTGTAGTAGTAAAGTACACTGTGAACAAAACAAAAACAAAAAACAATTTGTTGAGTCAACTTAAAATAATTTGTTACCCTGCTGCCTTAAAATTGTAAGTTCAGTCAACTCAAATAAGTTTAGTCAACTTAAAATGTTAAGTTGTACTAAGTGAATTGACTGAACAAAAAAATTGGTTTGTTAAACTAAAAAGCTGGGCAAGTTACCCAGTTGCCTTAAATATCTAAGTTGTCACTTAGTACAACTTAACATTTATAAGTTGACTGACTTTTCTGAGTTGACTGAACTTAAAATTTTAAGGCAGCCAGCTAACAAATTATTTTAAGTTGACTCAACCAATTGTTTTTTACAGTGTGGACTGTAACTTTTACTTTTGATAATTTGGCCAACAAGATTATTCTAAAACCACTTTTGGAATTTTGGAATTAAAATGCATGTTTTACAAGCTGTAATTACACTGAGTAGTGTTGGGAGAAACAGACCTTTGTTTTGTGCTTTAAACATCACACTCTAGTGATAATTGCTGGTCAGAACTGTATAAATGAAATGGGAACATGACCCAAACATGTATGACACCTTTTACAAACCAATTGCAAAGGTTCAATTGAAAGAGTCTGTGAAATGTAATTTACAAATAATTAAATACAATTAGATATGAAGTGTCTGTATAATTACTGTTCTTTTATTAATTTATGATGCTTATTTTGTATTTTTAGACAGGGCTTGGCTAACTAGGACAATTAGACAATTAACTATTAATATTTCTTTTTTAATACATTTATTACATTTCATTAAATTTATTTAAATAAAACCAGCATTACAAAAGTGACCCAAGGTCAAAACCACACTTGTTCACGGGTTCAACAAATGAATGCCTTCAAAAAAGTCAAAAAATCAGGATTTCAAAATGTTGAAATTGTAGAGATACATATACTGCCATCATGATAATGTCTTTCATGGGACGTACATAGTTATTAGATCAAGACAATGGCAGGTCTCATTGCATGTGCTACAACAGTTGGTTTCGTAGACACAGACTGAATGTGTTTGACTGGCCTGACTGCAGTCCAGATCTGTCTCCTATGGAAAATGTATGACCAGTCATGAAAAGGAGAATCAAACAACGACAATCACAGACTGCTGAGCATCTACAGTTTTTTAAACAAGCCAGACTGGACAACAATTTTGCTTGCAAAACTGGAAGTATTAGTATCTTCAACTCTCAAACAAGTAAACATTGTAATTTAAAGGAAAGTTGATGTGGCATCATGTTAAACATGCCTCTGTCCAAACTTTTTTTTTTGGAGTGTGTTGCAGCCATAAAAATCAAAATTTGGTTAAATTACCAAAATAAAATTCAATTTGGCCACTAAAAACATTGAATTTCTTTTTCTTAGTACTTTAGTCAGTTAAATAAAGGTTAAATAGAATGAACAGATAACATTTTCTTGATTTTATGGCATTTCACAAAACGTCCCAACTTTTCTGGAATTGGGGTTGTAAAATTCAAGTGTTTACAGAGCTTAATTTTTATTTTCAATGCTTTGGATTTTAAAGTAAACTTCTAGATGTCTGTTCAGTAGTCTTAATAACAGATGACACCATTTAATTTGTGGTGCTTCTAATTAGGCTACCTGACAAAAAAGCATTTGCAAATGTACAAAATAAAGTATACTTTATATATATCTTTGTATATTATTACTATAAAAATGAGTACACTCATCTTTTGGACCAATACTACCAAATTATGTAATAGCTAAGTATCATTAATATTTAACTTGCATTAAAAAGGTTTCTCTGACCTCTCGCGAGTTCTCGGCAAAAAATCTCATGATTTATTTCCACAACATGGTGCATGATGGAATACATCCCAGAATACTGCTCAGGAGCGGGATACGAGATTCGAGATGGAGTGTTGATTTAGTGTGCGTTAAAAGGCACTGCGCTTTGGCTTTTTTAAGATCTGGGACATTCTTGCGCACGCACTTTGTGCTCTCAAGTGGCCAAGACCGCAAGGATATTTGGACAGGGCAACTGACTGACAGCATTTCGAACCAATAGCAGTCCCGAGGGTTTGAGCGAAAATGACAGACCGAGGAGGAGGAAAAAGAAAAACTGGGAGGGAAGTAACACTCCCACCTAAAAATGTTTGTGACAAAGAAAGAAACAAACTATCATTCTCGAATGAGTATCAGCTAAAACATTTTCAGCACATTTCTTATGTCTAATGTCCAAATCATAGTTTTGGACTATTAAGAGACCATCGCATCAAACGCTGATATGGATCAGAGACAGAAAAGCAAGAACTGTGGTTTGTTTACACAATGACAGGAAGACTACTGGAACCGATATAAACTTCAACGTGTGCAAGGCAAGTAACAGAGCAAGGGCTTCTTTCTTATTTGTTTAAGCTCATGTTTGTTGAACTTGCGCGAAAAATAACTAAAAGGATGATCTATGCCACTTATTTCTCTGGAAGAAGAGCAGCCCCAACACCAGTAGCGTTTGCATCAACTTAAAGTTTAAAACGTCTCAATTACCGCCGAGTGGTAGAGACTAAAAAATAGCTGTAACTTCTACAGGACGCACCTACTCCCAAAGGTGTTGAGCCTAAGAAAGCGACAGAGCAAATCTGTTAATAGTGTAGTGCAGTTCTGAGCGAGCTATCAATAAATCATCTCAATCTTTCTTTCAAGTATGTTTACCTGGATTTCCAGCAGATGTTAGACGACGACACATTCGTCACATGCGAAATTGCACAGATCATAGAATTAAAAAACGTGTTTCACCAGTAGTATACATTTGGTATGATTTCGCCTTGTTCGTGTCTGCGTATTTCACGCAGTTTTAAGAAAGTTTACCATGCTCCCATGTCACGCTCACAAACCAAGCCCACGTTAACATGGGACAATCGTTGCAATGAATGATCAAACTCCTCAACAAACTGAAGTAAAACTGTTAGTATTTTCTTTTCAGTATCTCTATATAGCATTGTGTCTGTAGTGTGCTGTCATATGTGTTCTAATGAACAAATATAGATTAAGATAAAATTAGCGGTAGGCTACCTAAAGCAAATAAGAATTGCAAAGTCCATTATGTTTTTATTGACAAGTCTTGTTAATTGATCTTAAGTTTACTATTGTTCCTAATCAAATTTTTAATGTTCTGAGTTATTACTTAATATTAAAGAAAAGAAAATAATAAAAAAAAAAAGAACAGATGCTTTGGCTTGAGTTTAAGTGATTTTACACTTTTTTTGTATTATTGTTATTATTTTCTGAGATGTCTTGATTGCTCTGATGCCTCTGTATCCTCTTCCCTGGATATATGACTGATTTATTACTGATCTGAAATCAACATTTTGCATAGGCTTAGATCTCTGTTTAGACCAATTCATGACTCCTGCTTTTCGTTTCTACATCTTGGGCTCTCGCCAGACTACTTGTGTTTCTAACAGTAGAAAACATGATAAACAGATTCAAAAGCCAAACACTATAATATGTGTGATGAACACAGGAAGGTATTTTTTATACAGTTCATATTAGCTATATGTATGTAACATTTGTGGCATGTTTACATTTACAAGGTGACAAAGTTTTTGACAAATGATTTATCAGTTAAAAATGAACTATGCTGTAGGGAACTTTCTTACCGACTCAGGTTCCTTTTCCAGTTTCCATACTATCTTTTGTCCTGTGACAACCACTCAGTGGCAACCACAACTTTTTCATGTTGAGCATATGATACTATGATGATGAATTATTACATATATGGCTAATATTACAAGAGACAGTACACATCGCAAACCTCATAATCATTTGGCACCTGAATGAATATGATACCTCTCTCCTAAACATCAATTAGAATAGGATAAGCTTTATTATGTACTTTACTGCATGAACTTATTAACTTATTAAACTGAAAATATGACACATATTCAATTTTATAAGTGAAATGTAATGAGCAGGGGCCTCTTTATATGTAATATAACTTGATTTATGCCTTGATTTATTACTTGATTTTTTTATTAAGAACTTTTTTTAAATTATGGATGTGGTGATTTTTTTAAAAAAAAATTTAGTCTAAGAATGACCTTTTTTTTGTAATTTTGTATTTTTTTTCTTTGAAGGCAGAACTGAATCTTGAGACATTTGGAGACAGTGCGATTTTTGGCAAAAACGTAAGGATTTGTGTTCCTTTCTTGTGAAATATATATATGACTTTAATGTTATGTCCCTCAGTCTGAACTCAACCCTGTGACAGTTCTTTTTTTTTTTTTCTTCTTCAAAAGCAGAGCTAAAATCTTGATGGAGACACAAATGGAGGCTCCCGGTAAGGTGAGTCTAAGTGAGGAGGGAGAGAAGAGTGTTGTTGTTCATTACCAGAACCAGAGAGCAGCATCTCCAGAGCCCAGCTGTGTGTCTATGAAGAGTGACGGATCCATGCGTCATCCCCCTGATCTCAGTGATGAGACCTTTAACACCAGGTGAGTTGATAACCAGTACTAGAGACAGGAGACAGAATTGGAACTTAAATGAGTCATTACTTGCAGTTTTTATTTATTTACTTTCTTACTTACTTACAGTGCT
The DNA here is from genome assembly GCF_022985175.1 of Labeo rohita. Taxonomy (NCBI): domain Eukaryota; kingdom Metazoa; phylum Chordata; class Actinopteri; order Cypriniformes; family Cyprinidae; genus Labeo; species Labeo rohita. Next base: position 21,874,078 of record NC_066872.1, read on the forward strand.
TTGGAAATATCTTTATAATTTCTTCTGTTGGCAACCTGAGTAAACACTACAGTTTTTATTTTTTTTATTTATCCAAAAAAAAGGTTATGTATATTAACCTGCAACCAATTTTCCCTCAATTTTTGCAAATTGTCCAGGCCCTGAAGCAGCAAAACATTGTTAAACCAGCACACTGGCCACCAGCATACTTGACTATAGGTATAATGGTCTTTTCTGAGACTGAGTAATATCTTTTCATGTGAAATAAGTATTATATATGTGAATTTAGTAACATTAAATGATTATGATTATAGTTCATATGATTAATTGATAATGGAAAGTGTGGAGTATGTTTAAATATACTCCATCAAAGATAGCTGTTACAATGAGTTTTTTGCAGTGAGCATAGTTGCGAGCATTGTATATAAACACAATGCAGTCGTGTAATGAATAAGCCTCAGGCTGAAGGAAATGTGAATTTATGTCTGTACAGTAGAACGCTGGAGAAGAAACTTTAGTCTAAAGTTAGTAAACCATACTAATTTTGCTTATTTTAGAATGGTTGAATTGGATCATCGAAGGTCACCAGCAGAAACATTAGTTAATACAATGGGATTAAATACATAAAGGATATATGTGTTATTTAACATATTTAATTATTGCAGATTTGCAGCATATTCTGAGTTTGGTTCTGCACTTACTCTTGATTTCCCTCAACATGGGGACAGGAGAGCCCAGTCAATGGTTAAACAAATTAACTGGCGTTACTTATTTAAAAATAAAAAATCCGATATTATCCTGTAAATTAAAAAGTAATGCATTGCTATACTATTTACTTGAAAAAACTAATCTAATTATGTAACTTGCGTTACTTGTAATGCGTTACCCCCGACACTGCTTATATATATCTTAAACCAAGCACTTTGTCATGTCTCTGAGGCACTTTACTGAGTTTGTGCTTAGGAAATTATTAACAAAATGTGCATAGTGTCTGTGATTTTATGGCAGCAATATAAGCATTTATTTGTGCTCCTTTCTTGTGAAATATATATTTTTTAAAAACTTGCAAGATATTTTATAAAAAACAGTCTTTAATGTTATGTCCCTCAGTCTGAAGTCAACCCCGTCACACTAACCATTTTAGCCCATAATAATTTAGACCCTGCTCATATGTGACATCATTTACCAGAAATGGTGCAGAAAATGGTTGGTAGTATACTTTTTATTCATATTTTTGAGGCTTGTTATAGTCAGGGATGGCACTGTCAAGCTTAAAAACTCAACCCCATCACATAAAATTAAGATGGAAAATGATTATTTTTCAAAATTTTATTTTAATCCATAAGTATATACAATGCACTTATTTCACTTTATTTTATTGCTGCCATGTATGGTCTACTCTCCTAACTGTGTGAAAAACCTCAGCCCCATCACACTCAACCCCATCACAAATATATGCATTTCTCTTTGTGATGGGGTTCAGTTATTTACTTCATTTATTAATAATTTTAATGAAAATATATGCAAATACATACTTACAAAATCATGTTATAAATAGAATTTTTGTTGTAATATGTCTACTTAAACTTTGACAAGCATCCTACATCAGAAATTGCACCCACATTTCCAGCGGAAAGACAGTGTTGTGTTAAAACTGAAGGCAGTGTATCCCTTCAAATGTGTTACAGTCTTCAACCCCGTCACACCTTGTCAGATTAATATTTTTGAAAATGTATAGGGAAGACAAATAAGAATGAAAGCATTTCTTTCTGATAACTATCTGACATGTTAAGGACTAAAACAAAAAAAATTGTGGTTTAAACTTTTTTTTTCTCTACAAAAAATAAAGAGACTATAGAGACACAATTTGTGTATTTTTTTTTTTAGCTTCTGTCCTGTAAAAATGTGAAAAATATGATAAATGTTACATTTATTATCATTACATTTTTATCTGGGACACATGAGCAGTAGGTAGATTTTTTTTTTAATAACAAACATCTATAGTTCTGTGTGAAATCCTTTTTAAACCAATTCCATTTTGTCCGTTACGGGGTTGAGAAAAAAGGTATCTGAATCTGTAAAAAAGAACATGGGTACAACTTCCGGCGAGGAATATGTGTCATATTTTGTGTGCTAATTAGCAAAGAGGCTAAAGTGTTTTTTAGACCATTGTTTACTTTGTGAAGATGCACACCTTTATGAGAGATGTCATACGTTCTTATGGACAACATATGCTTTTCGAATTTGTGTTCCCACATCATTAGCAAGTTTGGATCGCTAAAACTTGAATTAAACGACATTTGAACTGAGACATCAGAGCGTGTGTTAAAGGGCATGCCAGATGAAGCCTCGATTCGAGGCTTGTTAACGTGGAAATCCCTTTCGTAAAAACCTCACTTTCTGTCCAGTCATGTGCGTGATTCACTTTGCGTGTCCTAATGTTCGACCCCCAGATCTTACTTTGCGAGTACATTTTCACTGGGACCTATTTATAATTACGTTTTTAAATACCCAGTCATACAAGTAATATGAAGAATACAAATTATTTCAGGAAAATTAAATATATGCCATATGCAATTAATATATGTGTACATTATTCTACTATTACATCATATTGATTTTCGTACTGGCATTTAATGGCACTGTTCAATGGGTAAATTCATTTATCAGAGTCAAAAATTCAACAAACAAACACACACACACGGTTAGGCTTTTATTTGTGCATATAACATGGATCGATCTATGGAAATTGTGGTGAATGCTTCTTCCGCCGGAGCTTCACAGGCTTTTGGCTGCTTAATTTTTTACAAACCACCAGATCGTGCTGTTTTCGACACTCTCGAAGCTTTGAATCTTTTCCCAATATTCTTACACAACTAAGAACTACGCAACATTTGGAAAATTTAGCAGGTGTTTAATATTATTCTAAGTGATCCTGTTGTAGTAGGCCTATCTCTGTCTTTACTTACATGTTGGCAGTAGGTGGGCCAAAAAGACAAAGAGGCATTGATTTCTGTCTCTGCAGGCAGTCTTATGCTGATGTGTTCAATTAGTAATAAAGAGGAGGAAGTAGAAAATAAGTCATTTTGGCAGCTTAGTTTTCATAAAAGCTGTTTTTGGACTAATAAAGAAGTTCTTCATTCTGAAACTTACAATATGTTTTTGTAGTATCAAGGAAATTTTGATTTCTCAATTCAAGACCCCTATAAACATCAGTAAGAAAGATATTTAATATGAATATTGATGTGTTTTTCTCCGTATCAGACAAAAGAGAAGTCAGACAGAATCATGTTCGGCATCCTCCTGTGTGTCTATGAAGAGTGATGGATCTATGCGTCATCCCCCTGATCTCAGTGATGAAGCAATGACCACCGACCCTGTGTGAGTACAAACATGATTGAAACATTATTTAAGATTACAGTCATTAACAGAATTAACCCAGAGAAAAGGAGCTCTGTGGTGACTGCCCACTCCTATAAAACGGTAGAGATGAGGATAATTTGAGTTTTATCTAAAGACAACAGTTGTGTTTTTCCTCCAAATGCAGAAATAAAATCTTGAAGACGCAGAAAAACACCACCTCAAAAACGAGTCCCAGTGAGGTGAGAGAGGATGGAGATTTTGTTCATTATCAGAACCAGAGAGCAGCATCTCTCGAGCCCAGCTGTGTGTCTTTGAAGAGTGATGTATCTATGCGTCATCCCCCTGATCTCAGTGATAGAACAGTGACTTCTGATTGTGTGTGAGTACAAATACGTAGTTTGTAAACTCCTGCAGTGAAACAACTAGGGTTGCCACCTTCAGTGTGGTAAAGTAAGGGACTATAATCTATTAATTAATTATATTCTTAATAATGTCTTAAAAATATTAATTATCTGTCTACCAAGTTTTAATATGTATGGATTATTCTAATAATATTTTGGCTAAAAATACAAATATATAAAATAAAAATTTAGCTAAAAACAATAATGTATCATACTCCAGGGGACGTCCGGAGTAACAGGAATTGGGCAATGTTAGTCTAGGTTTTTTACCTTTTAGCAGCATGGACCAGCCACATGCTGCTTTAAAGGGGTCCTATTATACTTTTTCACTTTTTGCATTTTAGTCAGTGTGTGGTGTGTATGTTTGGGCATAAAAAAGATCTACAAAGTTACAAATTTCAAAGTCCATTCCAAAAGGAGATATTTAGTTTATAAAAAAATCCCTTTTCAAAAATTACAACAAACGACTCCTTTGGACTACAGTGTTTGTTTTGCGGATGTTATGATGTCACAGCGCAGTCCATTAGAATATCATTAAAATAAATCCCGCCTACTGAAATTTGAATGGTTGGGGGGTGGGTAGCTATGAGGTGGATGATTAGTCTAACTTTAGCGATGCAGCGGGGAGAGCCGCTTCTGGGATGCTTCAACAAGCCTCAGTGCAGCGGGTATAAACACAGGCATTGACTAGAGTGATAGCGATCAGCTCCGGTGGCCATGTCGGAGGCACGCCGTAGACGTGTGCAGTATAGGGGGTAGAAACACAGGTGGGGGTGCGGCTGATGTAAACACAAGAATTGACTAACATGACCACGATCATCTCTGGTGGCTTATAATGCAAGTGTTTTTTAAAATCCATAAACTTGCACTAGACTAGGCTAGACTAATCAGTGATGATGTTCTTTGCTCATTTTCTATAGCAACAAAAGTGTGTACACCCTAAGTGAACTTCTCAAAACTGTGTCCAAAGTGTCAGTATTTTGTGTTGGAATTCACCAGAGCTGCACAGGGTGTTGCAGGGATCCTCTTCAAATCCTCTATAATGACATCATGGAGCTGCTGGATGTTAGACACATGGTGATTTTCCACCTTCCGCTTGAGGATGCCCCATAGGTGCTCAGTGGGTTCAGGTCAGATCACCTTCACCTGCACCTTCCTCAGCAATTGTCATCTTGGCGGTGTGTCATTATCATGTTGAAAAACTGCCGTTCTGCCCAGTTTCTGAAGGGAAGGCATCATGTTCTGCTTCAGAAATGTACAGTACAAAATGGAATTCATGTTTCCCTCAATGAACCACAGCTCCCCAGTACCAGCAGCATTCATGCAGCCCCAGATGGACACCATCTGAGCCAAACAAGTTTATCTTAGTCTCATCAGACCATAAGACATGGTTCCAGTAATTCATGCTCTTGGACAGATTGTCTTTCTTGTAAGCCAGCTTCAGAAGAGGCTTCCTTCTTGGATGACGCCAATGCAAACCAACTTGTTGCAGTGTGCAGCGTATGGTCTGAGCACTGACAAGCTGACCTTCTACTTCTGCAACCTCTAAAGCAGTGGTTCCCAAACTGGGGGGGCGCGGAGTTATGATAAGGGGTGTGCGGCAAGGCTAGTGTACAGCCGATTTTTATAGAAATTCGAAAAAAGATAAACGGCCGAAAATATCTGCCACGCAGTCCGGCAGTATTCAGCGCACACCACTCAATATGTGACACTCCGCTCAATATTCCGCTCTATGAATGTGCATTCCGTTGAGTTGCGCACGGCCCATATGAATGCTCCACTCGTGTACCGCTTATGCTCAGTGGAAATACAAAGACCGCTCAAATAACGCGCCGACAGAAAATTTCTATATATACTTGTTCCTGTTTGCAATAGCATTGCATACTGTGCTGTAACATGCTATCCACCTTATGTTTCCCATAAGAGTGGGTGCAGCCATTTGTAAATTTTTTGTTCTAAGTGTTTTAAGAAACCTTAGTAGTTTTTGCATCAACACCCAATCGAATTACATATGCAAAATACCATGCTCACAGACAAAGAGTCGTAAACTTTCCCTCCAAAGGCGAAAGTTACCATTGGTTCGCGGACCTCCTGGAGGCACAGCCTCCAGAGAGCTTAAAGGCAAACGGTTGACCGCCTCCCTAGTTCTTCCTTCTTCTTCACTCTCTTCACTCGTGTGTAACATCTTCCGATTGCTGCCCGTGTGGAGGAACCCACGGGGAGCCTAAGCCGGCACAGGGCATGCCCGGCGGGCCCGACAGGCCCAACATACAGAGCTGTGGCTCTTGACCACAAAGAGCCAGACAGTTCCACTCAACCCTGGAATTCATCTTCATGACTCGCCTCAGCCAGTCAGTGGTTCTTGGAGAACCTAAGAAGATGAGCTAGAATTCTACAGGACTTCCCTAAGCGTGCGCCAGGCCTTGCGGCCTTGTCTTTCCATTCCCCAAAGATCACAGGACTTCAGCTGGGTCCCTCTCAGCTCTTGGTTCTTCTTCATTTTTCACATGGGAAGACACTCCCAGTCACCAACGAGTCAGGACATCTTTGGAATTCATCACTCTTCAGACCCGGAAGAACGTGATTGCAATTCCAAAACCCCCACTGCTCCAAACCATCTTTCACCAGAGACTGCATTTGGACACTTGTTCGACGACCAAGGCAATGCAAGTATCGTACACTTAACTAAACAAACAGAGGTTTAGTATAAGCTGTAGATAGCACTGATGGTTTCACAGCAGGTGGTTAACTGACTCTTTTCATAGCTTCATTTCCTTGTCTCTCTCTCTCTCTAACTGCTTCTCACTGACCATTCCCCCATGTATGAGTGACTTCATGTTTGTTTGTTTAGATTAGTTATGTGTTAGTCCTTCGTTAATAAACTATTGTGCACAAATTACATGAGTTTTGATTCTAATTCTGCCTTGCAAATTAATGTCCCTTTACGATTCCGATTCGAGCTACATGCTCTAATGCAATGGTACTTTAAGAAAGTTATTTTCTGTGGCCAAGAAAATATAATTTTCTTATATTGGCGAACAGATTAGTTGATGGAAAATTAATTCTGCTACAGTTACTACTGGCAGCTGATATAAATAATTGTAATTAATCATAATTAATTGTAATTATTTATATAAATTTTCCTCTGAGCTAAATTTGCTACAGAATGGTGGAGAATGCAGGCGATCGTTTAAACATTATTTGCAAGCAGAATTCAATATCAAACTTGTGTGTTTGTCTCATAAATTTTATTAACGTCTTACACATGCAGCTTCTGATAACATCAGATAGACTATAGCTTGAATGTGTCCTACCACGAGCAGTAGAAACTTGTTCAATGCTATAACACATCTTTAAATCGTACGATAAGAAACTAACCTGATATTAGCGAAGAAATCCTAATTTCTGTTGTTAGTAGAGCGTAAGCCTTCTCTGACGAAGAAATCTCAGATTAGCAGCCCGTATAAATGGTACCAGAATGAATTAATCTGAATTTGGGCGAAGAAATCCCCACTTTTAGCTTTAAATGTGCAAGTCTTCTCTGACGAAGAAATCTCCGATTAACAGCCCACATAAATGATTAAATTCATCTAAATTTGGGCGAAGAAATCCCCACTTTTAGCTTTTTTAAATGCATAAGTCTTGTCTGACAAGGAAAGTTAAGATTAGCGGCATTAAATAATCTGCATGGCGAAGAAATCCCACTTGCATTGATATTAAAACTGAGCGACGAAGAAATCTTGCTACAGTATTGTTATTGTAATGGTGATTTGAGCGATGTTCCTCATTTCTCCGAATTAAGGCCTTCTTGTAACTATCGCATATCATTGTAATCATGAAGATTATACAAATGAATAGCGAATTAATGGTGTAATTCTAGTTTAGCTAACTAGGAATTTGCCATTGTCTGTGAAGTGAATGTGCTGTTTCGATTTGTGAATGAAGTTGTATGCGAAAAGTCATAACTGACTGCGTGTAAGTTTCCCATGCCTGTTTCACGGCAGCGCAAGTTCTGCTCAGCTTGTTCGTTGTTGTGAACATGCATCGGTCTCTTAGCAACGTCTGACCCCGGAAGTTGAGAGCAGCCTCTTCCGGTTCAATCTGATAACAGCATTCATGTCACAGACCCTTGTGTAAACTGAGTAGAACTGGGTGTAGCCAAAGCTAACTCTTTAGCAGCCATACAGGCATGTAAGTTAAGCCCTTTACCTCAACTGTTAGCTGTTAGCATCCGACTAACATTTAGACATGTGTGAGTGTAAAATGTAATGTTCAAGCCACTCCTCTCCTCTCTCTCCCCCTTTCTCTTGGTTTCACCTCCTGTTGTGCTATCGCCTTCTGTTTAGACTCAGTTAGGTTGGCCCTCCTCACATACTTGGGTTTTAACTGTGTTAATTTATTCTGACTTTGGTCTACCTCGCTTGGATTTTATATCATTTTTTTTAACCTTTGTTTAGCTTGAATGTACCCGTTAAGCTAAATTGATTTTAATTAAGTCACCAATTTAATTAAATCAAGTTACTTACTTTTCCTTTAGTTTCCTAAAGCCATTAGGATATTTTCATTTTTCTTTCCTTATTTAGTTTATCTGACCATCACTGTCTTCCCTCTCGGTATAGGATTATAGCAGTTCTAGCAACTGATGTCCCTTAATGAACCGTACAGGTCATTAGTAGACTAATTCCTGTCTCTCCTTACTCCTTAGCAGTCAGGCCTGCTACATGAGCCATAGGCCCTGAGAAGACCAGAAACACTTCCTAGTGTTTCTGCTTATTTACCTTGAGATGTTTGATGTGTCCCTGCTAGCTTAGCTAACAGTCTCCCTAGATTTATGACCCTACTGCAGCATGCCTTTGAACAAGGAACAACTGCGTAGTCATACCTCCTATCTTAAACTAAATAAGGAAAGCCCTTCCTTCTCCCTCTGTCTCTTTCTGATTTTATTTCAGTTTGTGTATTTGGTACCTTCATAGTGACCAAACCTGTGAACCATCAGTGTTTTGAGTAATAATTTGACTACAGGTAAAGCCTGGTCATTAGCTGACCCCCTTGCTTACAGCCCATCAAAGTTACTCAAACCCTCTCTTTGTGCTGACCCGCACAAAATCTTAGCACCCCCACCTCACTAGCTGCCCTAACCAGCTATTCACACCTTACACGGCCTAGAGAGCCGTTTCCTATACCGATAGCTAACACCTCTCTACGTACTTGCATTTGCCGTCTGCATTTCTCTCTCGTGTTCCCACAAGTGAACCAGCATGCCTCAGACATCCAGCCCTGCCACCCACCAGGAACACCTGGCGAACAGATTAGTTGATGGAAAATTAATTCTGCTACAGTTACTACTGGCAGCTGATATAAATAATTGTAATTAATCATAATTAATTGTAATTATTTATATAAATTTTCCTCTGAGCTAAATTTGCTACAGAATGGTGGAGAATGCAGGCGATCGTTTAAACATTATTTGCAAGCAGAATTCAATATCAAACTTGTGTGTTTGTCTCATAAATTTTATTAACGTCTTACACATGCAGCTTCTGATAACATCAGATAGACTATAGCTTGAATGTGTCCTACCACGAGCAGTAGAAACTTGTTCAATGCTATAACACATCTTTAAATCGTACGATAAGAAACTAACCTGATATTAGCGAAGAAATCCTAATTTCTGTTGTTAGTAGAGCGTAAGCCTTCTCTGACGAAGAAATCTCAGATTAGCAGCCCGTATAAATGGTACCAGAATTAATTAATCTGAATTTGGGCGAAGAAATCCCCACTTTTAGCTTTAAATGTGCAAGTCTTCTCTGACGAAGAAATCTCCGATTAACAGCCCACATAAATGATTAAATTCATCTAAATTTGGGCGAAGAAATCCCCACTTTTAGCTTTAAATGCATAAGTCTTGTCTGACAAGGAAAGTTAAGATTAGCGGCATTAAATAATCTGCATGGCGAAGAAATCCCACTTGCATTGATATTAAAACTGAGCGACGAAGAAATCTTGCTACAGTATTGTTATTGTAATGGTGATTTGAGCGATGTTCCTCATTTCTCCGAATTAAGGCCTTCTTGTAACTATCGCATATCATTGTAATCATGAAGATTATACAAATGAATAGCGAATTAATGGTGTAATTCTAGTTTAGCTAACTAGGAATTTGCCATTGTCTGTGAAGTGAATGTGCTGTTTCGATTTGTGAATGAAGTTGTATGCGAAAAGTCATAACTGACTGCGTGTAAGTTTCCCATGCCTGTTTCACGGCAGCGCAAGTTCTGCTCAGCTTGTTCGTTGTTGTGAACATGCATCGGTCTCTTAGCAACGTCTGACCCCGGAAGTTGAGAGCAGCCTCTTCCGGTTCAATCTGATAACAGCATTCATGTCACAGACCCTTGTGTAAACTGAGTAGAACTGGGTGTAGCCAAAGCTAACTCTTTAGCAGCCATACAGGCATGTAAGTTAAGCCCTTTACCTCAACTGTTAGCTGTTAGCATCCGACTAACATTTAGACATGTGTGAGTGTAAAATGTAATGTTCAAGCCACTCCTCTCCTCTCTCTCCCCCTTTCTCTTGGTTTCACCTCCTGTTGTGCTATCGCCTTCTGTTTAGACTCAGTTAGGTTGGCCCTCCTCACATACTTGGGTTTTAACTGTGTTAATTTATTCTGACTTTGGTCTACCTCGCTTGGATTTTATATCATTTTTTTTAACCTTTGTTTAGCTTGAATGTACCCGTTAAGCTAAATTGATTTTAATTAAGTCACCAATTTAATTAAATCAAGTTACTTACTTTTCCTTTAGTTTCCTAAAGCCATTAGGATATTTTCATTTTTCTTTCCTTATTTAGTTTATCTGACCATCACTGTCTTCCCTCTCGGTATAGGATTATAGCAGTTCTAGCAACTGATGTCCCTTAATGAACCGTACAGGTCATTAGTAGACTAATTCCTGTCTCTCCTTACTCCTTAGCAGTCAGGCCTGCTACATGAGCCATAGGCCCTGAGAAGACCAGAAACACTTCCTAGTGTTTCTGCTTATTTACCTTGAGATGTTTGATGTGTCCCTGCTAGCTTAGCTAACAGTCTCCCTAGATTTATGACCCTACTGCAGCATGCCTTTGAACAAGGAACAACTGCGTAGTCATACCTCCTATCTTAAACTAAATAAGGAAAGCCCTTCCTTCTCCCTCTGTCTCTTTCTGATTTTATTTCAGTTTGTGTATTTGGTACCTTCATAGTGACCAAACCTGTGAACCATCAGTGTTTTGAGTAATAATTTGACTACAGGTAAAGCCTGGTCATTAGCTGACCCCCTTGCTTACAGCCCATCAAAGTTACTCAAACCCTCTCTTTGTGCTGACCCGCACAAAATCTTAGCACCCCCACCTCACTAGCTGCCCTAACCAGCTATTCACACCTTACACGGCCTAGAGAGCCGTTTCCTATACCGATAG